>NC_064222.1:0-300000 GCF_023101765.2 Spodoptera frugiperda
ATCGGACATAAATTACGTAATAATAGTTAGGTACATCGAATGGTTGGTTAGACTTACTGGTCCAGCCACATTTCTCTCAACCAATTAATGGTGGAAGCTAACAAAAGTTTAGCATGTACCGAGCAGACGATTACACGGTCTAATTACAAGTAAATAGTGATGTACAAATTTTACGGTATTAGGCAACGTCTGTCGTGACTGAGTTCTGTTTCCGAAGATGCGCGCGGACTATAAATCGGAGAGTATCGCTGTACGGCGGGCGAGACAATAGTATTATATTATGTTTCACGGACACTACACTTGGATGTAAGTTGCTGCCGTTCTTTATTCATACAATCCTTCATTCCAATTAAGTTTAATAATGGTGGTCGTAATTATTGCACTTATTACTCGTACGGTTCAGTGACGAAATGCTATAACGCAGCCGTCTAGTTGTTTATGATCAGTACAATCGAACAGCCTATCGGTAAAGATGAGCATCGCAGTCGGTGCTCATGTGAGCAGTAGTAAATCATGCAGCATGGTTTTTTCCACGCGATTAACTCAACGCATCTTACGTACGTAGTCAGTTTTCTTTAAACTTTCAATATTTTCTCATACAAACATCATAATATTTTTTCCAATACTTTAAAATGAACGCTTTAAAAGTTTAATACGTTCAAAGATTTCCAAGTAATTTTGTTTAATCTGATCTTTGGCGTTAAATAAAAAGTAGAACCCGATGCCTTTATTATAATTAGCGACGTCTAGATATAAATGTCTGGCTTCTATAAAAGGGCTTCAAAATAGAGCTTAACGTATATATTCGTATGTACGCAGAGCGAGATCCCAATATTTGTACAAAGTTCTCTCAAAAGCACTTGAAGCGTAGCGTGAAAATCTATTTTCAATGGCCACTATCGGCCAGCACAGGACACCCGCCAAAGGCTTTATGCCCGAAGTTAAGCGTCCTCGATGCTCCCATACTGTAAACTCCCCTTGTACAGCTCTTAGTTTAACGCTAAGCAAATTTTAATATTCAATTGTGCTTTTGCATGCTCGGGATTTGTTTTACAATAGCTGCTTGACACTTGAAGTTTTCAAACTGTGTTGTGGCTATCTAAATATCAGTGTGAAAACTAGCTTCTAATTATGAAATTAAACAGGTTTTAATTATCGTTTAAGTGCACAAATCTTTAGCATAGTCTTACTTTTTTAAAGTAATTTGTTTAGTAAAGTCGCCTCGCATCTTGTTCAATAACCATTAAAGTTGAAATGTAAACTTTCCTTTCACACAAACGGATCGGTAATAAGTTATCGATGCGGCGGTCACGTGAGGCCGGCTCTCCGTGCGGGGGACTGTCAAAGGCGTTTAAAGCTGACTGGAGTTGGGAACTTCGCAAGTGTATTAGCCGCGCGGCTAATGCGCGCGGACAGCGACCAGCGCGAGCGGACGCCGCGCGCCGTCTACACTACACATCACAAGCTCACGATATATTTGAATGCGTTCTATTCTCAATTTAATTTTACTCGTTCCAATCTTAAAGTTAAATTCTTTTCAAATCGTTGCATTACGTTCGAGAACGCTTTAAAAAAGAAATTGAAAATTTAATACTCTTCTTATCGTTGTTTGTCATTGTGCCAACATTATTTTGTTTTGGAATTCTTTAATATATTTAAATTTTGATAGGTACGTTGTTTGTTAATTTCTTAAACATGTCCACAAATAAAGGAATACATTAGTCAAAATGTCACAATAATAAACATTTTCCTGTACAAATGATTAATCTATAAATATAATGCGACTGCAATTGCTGTAAAATCATTTTTAGACTATAAACAATTAGTTACATGACGACTACAAACTTTGAAAAGTTATCACTAAACAAAAACTATTCATAAACTAATTTCCAAAACTATCGGGGAGGATAGGTAAATAGATTCCCGTAAAGTATTCGAATGAACCCAAACGAGGGTGTATCAGAAAACTCAACTAACAAACGAGACCATAACACATAAATCATAAACTTTGAATCACGAAAATTCGTGTTGATAATCACATAATAATTACCGACCCGATAACACCCAACGGGATCGAAGGGATCGAAAGGGATTAGCTAGTAACGAGAATAAAATTGGCGACATATTTGTTGATTAACACCAATTCCAAAAGTAATTTCAAACGAACAAACTTTATGATAAATCGGTGCATCGACGTCTGTGCGAGTTGAGAACAATCCAACGACAACCACGCAGCGCCATCTCGTACTCAGCGGCGAAACTAAAAAAAAATAATGTTTATTAGAAAATGACAAGCTTACGCAGTAAAGCCAGTAAGTGACATAAACTGGATGCATCCTACAAACACTTATGAAATTACGATTACTGAGACAACGTTTAATTTACGACGCAATTATCGCTAAAGTATTATTACAAAGGAAAAAGTCCAGCAAAAAGTTTCGCGACGGCCACTTAGAAAGCACCTTTGAAAAACTAAATGCTCGTTTAAGAACGTTTAAGCAGAAATAACTTGGAAAAAAGTGCGGTATGCACGCAACAATGTGTACGTAACGCCATCTGTCGCCGAGTAGCGTAAAGCTAGTGTAGAGGTCAAGAAATTATTTTGCGAAGAATGTTCGCCGTCCCGCGGTCGCTTTGATGGCTTCCGACGAAGCAATCAGACCTCTTTACGGGCATATTTATGATTATAATACCGTGTCTCATTATATACTTTATGATTTTATACCTAAACGACTGTCCAAGATAATAATACCTAAGTAATTGTTACGGCCGAACGCGTAAACGACTTGACAACCGAGACGACTGTCTTCTGTCTCCCTCTAACGAATAGTAGCTAGCCAATAACATTCTAGACAATGTCCATATTATTTCAGACGCCGAATGACTAATATTTAAGCTGCAATGTTTTTTTAAGCAATTAATTACTTACATAATGGAACCACAATTGGTTTTTATAGCGAACAAATATTAATTCGTTAGTTAATTTTTCAATTATGCCTTCGTAATTGCGATTATAAGAAATTTAATTACTAAATAAACATTCTTCAAATTCGAGATTTTGACGTTAGATATCTAATTCCATTTTATATGTAGTAGGTATTAAAGTAATGTAGACAGAAATATAAAGCGGGTGTCACACGGCGGGCGCGGCCTAGGTATCGGAGAAAGCGTCAAAACTATTAACTCCAACGCGATGACATTACATTCAAAGTGCACTTAATTTATTCATATAATGTGGACTCGCTTCATAGTCCTTAACACAATTAGCTTTTAATAGCCAACTAAAATAAGATGGCGGTAAATTATTGCAATCAAGAGCTCTTGTTGTAAAGCGTTCCGTTGCAATAATTTTGTTGCGTTTTACATCTTAACAGACAAATATATTTTAATGTATATCAGTTGACACACGTGAATTAACTTCAGAGAAATATCGGGGTTAACTATTTTCATCTAAGATGTTACAAAGGCGTTTTACGAGCTCGCTTATTACATTGCCCGTCATTTCGTCTTGCACAAACTAATTGATAGGTTTCATTCAAACTTGTGACTTTATTCATTTTGAGACGCGTCTATGATACATTTGAAGCTAACTATAACTAACTACACGTATATGAGAAATTAATATCTACGTATAGCTATTGTATTCGAAGCACAAAAGCTCATTAACATTAAGCACTCAATCTAGTTCATCCCAAAACAAATAAAAGAATCGAACGCGTTTAAAATCTACTTAGGTACACAGATTATCCGCAAAAAGGTCTTAATTCGTCAACAATACGTAGACAAAAAACAAAAGAAGGGCATTCTCGTTCGTCAAGCAAACGAGCGACGCGCGGGTAATTATTTTAATAAAGCCGCGGTTGCATCGGCGGTCGTAAACACGTCGCGCGACCGTCGCTACGTCAACGCCCACCGTTCACTTTCAAACATTTCGATTTTCGCGCAAATGTGATCGAGAATGCACCCGGACTGTCGCTGTTCCGACCAAAATAATGATGTGGTCTGGCTGGATTGATGACTGAGGCGCGCGCGCCTGGATCTTTGTTGAATGTTTGATTGATCTGGGGAATGTTGAGCGGTCTTAATTGTGCGTTACCATTCTTAATTGGCGTCTATCTTTAGAATAGTATTTAACACTTAGCTGTTAGTGATCGGTGAGTTTAGTGGCGTCCTGTCTGCTCTTCCTTATGATAATTGCGTCAGGGCTCCAACGACGATATGTCGCGGCTATGAAAACAATCTCGACCAAACTTCAGCAGAAACCATGAGCGCTTCAGAGAAAGATCAAAATGGTCTCGCGCCAAATCGCGGGCGCCATTTTGTGGACCGTATTCACAACAGTTTAATAGGAAATTAAGTGCATCCTGACGTATTATTCGTCGTAATTAATTACACACGTTTCCTTAGCAAACCCCAGTTATATATCAGGGATCTGTCTCACAAGATGGGTTGTTTAAACTGTCAGTTCGGACGCGATTTGTGACCGACCATTTTACATCTTTGCTCCCCGTCTTGCATAATTAGTAAGGATTAATGTGTAGCTATGAATGACTCGTCATTGTGCCGCGAAATAGTTTTAATCCAACACACTCGCAAATTAAATCAAGCTCTAGATTTATCTATATAAGTCGCAGGATTTATGACTGCGAATCGCTGCACGCTGAAAATATTTCCAGATATTAAAAATATGCGGCCGTATTTCTGAATAGCATTTTGACAGATAGTCCGCGTCAAAGCAGCGCGCTCTGGTGGCAAAAAAATGTTTGTAATGATTGCCAAGATCATATTTTGACCTTTTGTCACTTACCTATTTTTAATGCACCACATTTCCGCACTTACGGTGCCAAAATAACGTTTACAGCAGAACCTGGACTCCCACAGATGCGCGTACTCCTGATATTTTTATGACAGAGGTCGGCCATGTCACATGTTGTACATCTCGATATCATTTCGTAAACATGCTTTATTTTTTCAACAAGATATCAATGGGGCGATCAATTCCGTCTAATTCTTTGATGTTGGGAATGTCGGACAACAATTTTGACGGGAATGTTCTGTTTTGTAATTAATTTATTCTTGGCCAGTCCACCGTGACAGTGGAAAGTGGTGTAACTCATAGCTTTATTGTAGACGCACAATCGTATTTACAATGTAGACTCCACTAATCTTGCGTTCATACAGTTATGGGTTATAGACTTGCCATAGCTCTTTTTTTTTTAATTTTCACGCAACAAAAGCCCTCTCGCGTTAGCGCGTGTTCGCGTGCCGCGGCGCAATCAATCGCCGCCACAATCAATAAAGCAACTGTGCGAAATCAATGCATTCATACCTGCCATCAATGCGGCACACGTGAATAGTCGATGCATTGTCACGGCACGTCACTTGATATATGTTATGTGGAAAAACCATTTAGGAATTAGGAAATTCGAAAAGTATATGGTGTCAAATTCGACGAAATGTTTATCGACAAAATTAAGCCGAAACTATTGTAAACAGCGTTTACGTGAAACTTTCCACAATGGAGTCAAAACACGGCTCGTCTGAAGGTAATAACTGTAAACAAAGACGTGGCACAGACCTTAAAATCAATTAAAAACGGCACATGAAGCGGCAGACGCGATCGGCACTAACCGCGTTACTCCGCCTCTAGTTAACGGGAATTCGGTTATTTCGTTAAAAAACTTCGCTGCGCTATCGTTAAAAGTTATACAGATAAGCTCCAGGGAGACGCCGACGTACACTCTGCAGTTTTTGTGCTGTCATCTCACTACTTAGTACCAGCGAACTAGGTACTGACGCTACAGCGCCGGGCAAACTACTGAACTCTGGAACGCGCTGAAAGAAAATCAGGAATGAAATGTCTAATTAGAAAGTATTTACCGTGTTTACAAAAGAGGCACGAGCTTTATAGTTATCGTTTTCTTAGGATTCAACTAATGACCAAAGTACTACGGACCGTTGGCTTGTAAAATCCAAGTTTCTGCCCGAGTTTGGTTGATGAATTTCATCTATACCGCTATGTAGTGGCACCACTCACTCAGTTTAATCTATATGGAGGAGTCCCTGGGCGGTGCTGGCAAAATTGATTATTGAATCTAGTTACAAACTAGCGAGCTCCGAGATTTTATCTCGCGAGGGAGATAGAACAGACTTTTATTTTGTCTGACGCATCTATATTATAAATATCATAAAGATTCGTGTACTAACAACGTTCATGTCTACTAGTCTAGAGAATTTTATAGAAATATGTCATAAATATACTGCGGAATTTCATATTTTGACAACATATTGCTTTGTATATTAAAAACAAAGAAAGTGTCCAATCTCAGAGGAGATAGGTAGTAAGTACCTACCACACACACGTACGTTTTCAAAGCATAACTACGATGCCACTGAAATGTTTACGGCGTGTTGACAGAACGCAGGGATCATTCGAATAAATTGATCTATAAAAAATGATTTAAATACCAAACTCAAGCAACGATGTAATCTGTTCCTAAACTAATAATAATTTAAACTTTACTACTCGACCGTAAATCTTAAAAATTATTTCACTATTATAACGCGACATATTTTAATACTAACGTTTTTACTACGACACATAAAAAACTTACCCTCAATAACTAATTTTAAGGAAATCGTGTCATTTTCACGCTGGTGACGTCACCTCAGCTTAACCATTAGCCAATCAAACGCACGCAATTTGTGATTCGGTAATTTGCGGCTCAATCAACGAACGTGATTGTCCATTATGTGTAACTGCGTGATCACCGAAACATAAGCGGATCGCATGTTTACATAACATAGATTCGGTGAAGGTATATGACTACATGGGCTCCACAGCCACTTAAATATCTACTGTTACATTTGTCTGGTGTACGGAGCGCACAAACAAATCATTCCTGGAATTGTCTTACTCGTCCTTATCTTAATTTCATGAGCTCGCTTCCTCCGGCGCACGTACCGGCCGCGCCCTACATGTATGTGGCTCTCGTCACATGCACAGGACCATTCTGTTTCTCTCTCGTGTGGAATCAATTGTGGTCGGTGCCCCCGTCGCGGCAGATTGCCATCTAGCACGCGATCCCGATCACCCGACCCTACGCACGCGACGTCGAACAAAAGAAACTTACCAATCGAAAATTGTATCATTTCAGACTTTACCTCTTCATTTTCGATGTTATCGTGTTTTACGCAACGAATGATTTATGTCGTGTTGTTATCGAATAATATCTGGTTGTTCCAAGGGGTCCTCATCCAAATACTCTCAACGCATGCGATGTTATTTGTACCATTTCATTGTTGCACCACTTAGCACCTAATTTTAACTCAGATGCCCGTTTATGCAACTATTTCTTTTGCATATAATTAACAATTCAAATGCGGTATTTTTTCCGTGCTCTGCAACACTTTCGAGCGGCCCTGACGTCCGCTGCCGACGACGACTCGAATGCAAATGAGCATCGATCGCCTGTGTGACGTATAGAGCGCACACTTCTCACCCCTTTCTTGCGACTACCCGCCAACTTGATTTACAATCCCGGATACGAGTTCCCCGTTCGAATCCAACCTATACGGTTAAATTACGAACGTTACTTTTTTCACTATGTCACAGTGACACTATAATTTAGGGCACCGCCCCTTTACTTTCCAAAGCCTTTGAATATTCATACGACTATAGCAATCAATAACGGCCACAAAGAAAATAGTTTTCGCGTGCACGCACGCGATATAATGTCGCATAAACAAATAATTTCTTCGTTTTTATTGTTATCCTTGAATTATGTTATTGCTACTCGAATTTACACGGCCCCTTTCCCGCCATCGGTCAGAAGCGATCAAATGGCGACCGATAAATTTTAAACTTCCGTGACTGGACGACGTTAATTGAGCAGCGTGTTTTTTTTTAATATCCATCAAAAATGCACATCTTAATGGCCAACAATAAAAAGTGATATCGTTGCATACTTTATAGACTACGAGATAAGACCTGCGAAAGAAAGTAGATGAATACAAGTGTAGTACATAGTATGGAAACTAGTGGCGTCCCGCGGGTCGCCGGCCGGCCATGTTGACGAGTTTGACGTGTACACAAAATGGCGCGACCTGCGTTGCGTCACACGCCTGTGGAAATAACCTCAGTTTTTTGACAATATTTCGAAGCACGTCGCAGTAATTGCCCGCGTGCCGTTTACAGAATAACAAAATGTCTGCAACAAGATCAAAGGCATTAATAGACGTGTGTTGAAATTTATCGACGGCCCGTATGTCGAAGGATGAATATATACATACAAATCGCGTAGAGCCGTTTGTCTGTGATTTTAAAATTATCTTCTATATTTGCGAGACGTTTTATTTACCGAGTACCTTTATAGTTTTGTATTTACGTCCGTCCGTTTACACTGAACATTAAATTACTCGGTTCATAAGAGATAACTGCGTGCTTCACATTTTGATTCGCTACGATATGTCAAGCGGTTTTGAAGTTATAAAAGAAAAACCGCGAAGACCGCCCCGGTGCGAGCCGCAGCTTTGAAATAAACTAAATAATCAGCTAGCCTCGACGGCGGATGAGACACGGCCGACATTCTAATTATGTTGTGATCGGCACTTATTGATATAACGGGTGTCTTTTCAATACTAAAATAGAATTTTTATTATGGAAGCCTATTTTATTCCGCCAGTTAGTGTATAAATAGGAGTATTACCTCATTCTCCTTAACAAACAGTTCGCGCGCGGAGTGCCTTCGGATGACTAAATACATTTATATCGGTGTTTGAAAACTTGTCGCCACTCATTTGTTCCAAATAAAAATGTGACATATCGTGCGTGGCAATTTAAATTTGGAACGTCATCGTGATTTAATTATTACTTTTCCTCCCAGAGGGCGCGAGCGTCGAACTAAAGTCCGCAGATCTTGTCTCTGCATGCCATTAAGTTTAAGTAGCAATTTACGCAAACATTAGAAATGTTATTAATTTACAAACGAATCACGTATATAGAGTTATTGTCTAACATTATGGTCAGGCGAGATCATAATCTGGGATATATTTTAAAATATTTGTATCACGTTCGCTCAGTCATAAGTCGTTAAGTTCGTGAACGGTTGGTTTCACAAAAAATATCGTCTATGGAAGGACATAACAGCGTTTGTTATATGATTTGGAACGTGAGAATCACCAGAGAGTGACAACATCGACTAGGTATGAAATTTTTGAAAGTGAAAACAATAAAGTTTTGCTTTCGAAGTACAAAAACTTCATAAATCTGGTGAAAGGTAACAAGCCGTTAGTTGAACTATAGGTAGCTCTATTATAACTTAGGTATTTAGAAATTTGATACTGGGAACTTCCAAACTTTACGGTATCTAATCTAACATGTAGCCGAGTATAGTTTGATACAGTCCTACACGAGGTGTAAACAATGTCAGCGCGCGGTACATTAATTCATTTTTAACTCTCAATAAATAAAATACACTTTACGTTCCAATAAAAGCCAGTTCTGAGTTTTCGAAGAAAAACAATTGCACTTCAGTCCATTATGCTTTTTATTGTCAAATAATTAGAGACGAAGTCGGCGCAACAACAGACAAATCTAAAATAAACCAAGTGGAAATACTCGCGAGGAAATTAGCGTACATATTGTCGGTTTTAAAATAAAATTTAAGGACGCAATTAAGTCTTTGTGATCCTTGAAAATTAATACGTCAACTCACAAACGATCCGTTTTCGGAGTCGTTAAAATACCGCAAAGCAAATAACATTATCGTTTTTCTTTAAACACTTGACGGATGTGGCCGATTTTTTAACGTACTCAAGCACACAACACGACTCTACCTAGTACCTACAGACTACTTAATAACGTACTTATCTAAGGAGATGGCGTCCAATTATTATCATGTTCATAAGATAAAATAAATGGGAGCGCCGCACTAACACCGCTCGGATTTAACGCCAAAAATTCTTTGAACTCGAAATATACTGTAACAAATATTACCCGCAAGAGATCCGAGTATCCGAACATTATGCCGCACTTTAATTCTATAATCATCTCGGCGAACGTCTAAAACTAATTACGCGACTTAATTAAAGTAATTCCGTGCGTACATCACCATCTAAATAGTGTCGTTTCATTGTGAGCGCGGAGACAATATGTTGACAGGATGAATGACCACAGCATGGCGGCCCCGCTTCACGCGTAACTTCACTTGTTTATGGGTGCGCGGGCGCAGTTTTAGGATTACTGGGCTTAGGCGATGACTGCTCGTTCCCATTCAGCGATTATCTGCAAAGCGCCATGCATCGGTCTAGAGTTTAAATGAAGCGCCTAATTTCAATTGTACCAAATATAACTCTCGTATTTATTACTTGGCAACAGTAGCAGCTACTAACACGGATGTTCGTACGCAGCCCTACGCGTGTGTGCGCCGAACAATTTAGCGGCAATTAAAATTGTTCGTGTGCGGATTCGAATGCAAAATGATTGCAATATATTATGTAGATATATAGCTGTTTACACTGTATAATTAACTACACTACAACTTTCGTACCGTACGCATGACGCTATTGTTTCTGCTCCAATTTCACGATTCACAAACGAGCTTTCATAACTAAGAAAACCAATAAAACTAATTTTGTTCAGCGAAGTCATAAAATATTCGTGGAAACCTCGTATTTGAGCAATCATGTGTATTTTTCTGAATGTCATTAGAAGTTAGATAAGTGAAGCTTGGAGGCTGATTGATTAGTATGTGTGTAACGTTGTTGTTGTCTTGTCTATAGTTGGGACGAAGGATGGCACCGGCGCAGTGTTCGGACGGCCGGAGGGAGAGGGCGACGACAGGCTCACGCACGCGATTCTGAGTGAAGCGCATATGATGAAGACGCCTACCGGACCTCCTCACAATGATGACTCCAGAAGCAACGAGGACTCGAGCTCGCCGAGAACTCAGTGCCCCTCACCGTTCTCTAATAAGGTACGATATGAGTTTAAAAACTTTTTAAACATTAATTAATTTTAACTGCTATTAACTCAACAATTTAAAAATAACCATGTGAAATATTTAAACTAATTAATCATTATAACTTACACAGGACTCGAGTCAAAACAGAAGACTTAAGAAGTATGAGAACGACGACATTCCCCAGGAGAAGGTGGCGCGCATATACCAGGAGGAACTTGCCAAAATCATGACCAGGAGAGTAGAGGACATCCGTCGTGAAGGCTTCCCTGGGTAAGTGTTCATTCTGCTCTCAGAATTTAAATCAAAACTAGACTTTCCCAAAAAATAAATCAAAACCCTTATATTTACCAAAAATTTAAACGAGAACAGCAAATCTAAAACTAACGTATAGCATGTTTCCTCCTTTTTTCAGCGGCGGCATGCCACCCCACATGGAGAGGCCCCCAGAAGACATCCGCATGGCTTTGGAAGCATACCACAGAGAGCTTGCCAAGATCCAACCTGGCGGTAACATTCCCAACCTGCACAACTTGCCAGCCATGCCGCACTTCCCAAACCTGCTTGCGTTGCAGCAACAAGCAATGCAACAAGCACAGAACCAGCAGATGAACGGCTCGGGAGCGGTCCAAGATCTCTCTTTGCCTAAAGATAAAAACGCCAAAATGAATGGAATGACTGATAGTGATAAGGATAGGTCAATGGATGCCGAAGAGGCTATTAGGCACGCTGGAAGCGCATTCTCATTAGTAAGGCCAAAACTAGAGCCGGGACAGCAATCAACGGGATCATCCGCGTCCAGCCCACTGGGCAACGCGATACTGCCGCCTGCCATCACTCCGAATGAGGACTTCAGTAGTTCAGCGGCAGCAAGTCCGCTGCAGAGGATGGCATCTATCACGAACAGTCTCATATCCCAACCTTCAAATCCTCCTCACCATCCTCCAGTACAAAGGTCGATGAAAGCAGTTCTTCCACCGATAACTCAGCAACAATTTGATCTCTTTAACAATTTGAACACAGAAGATATTGTACGGAGGGTAAAAGAGGCTCTAAGCCAGTACTCCATTAGCCAAAGACTGTTCGGAGAGTCCGTCCTAGGACTATCGCAAGGATCTGTGAGCGACTTGCTAGCAAGACCAAAGCCCTGGCACATGCTCACACAGAAGGGACGAGAACCCTTCATTCGAATGAAAATGTTCTTAGAAGATGACAATGCTGTCCACAAGTTGGTTGCATCTCAGTACAAAATCGCGCCGGAGAAACTAATGAGGACCGGAAACTATAGCGGAGCACCTGGTAAGTATCACCTCTAAATGAAAAAATATAACCTATTGTATAATTAGAAAGTGGAATGGTAGTTTAATTGTATTTTCCTTTTCTGTTCTTACAGCATGTCCGCCGAATATGAACAAACCCATGCCGCCAACACAAAAGATGATATCCGACGCGACCTCCTTGCTGAGCAAGATGCAGCAGGAGCAGTTGCTGGGCGCCGGCCACCTCGGCCACCTCGGGCAGCCCACGCCGCTGCTGCTGACGCCGCCCGGCTTCCCGCCGCACCACGCCGTCACGCTGCCGCCGCAGCACCACGACAACAACAACAAGGAGAGGAAGCCCCCGCCACCACCACAGCCCCACCACCAGCCGCCAGTCATGCGCAACCTGCACCAACATATATCGCCCAGCGTGTATGAAATGGCCGCACTTACCCAAGACTTAGACACACAAACAATAACAACCAAAATTAAAGAAGCATTACTAGCAAACAATATTGGCCAGAAAATCTTTGGTGAAGCTGTTTTAGGTCTATCACAGGGATCCGTTAGTGAATTACTATCAAAACCGAAACCCTGGCATATGCTTAGCATCAAAGGCAGGGAGCCATTCATTCGCATGCAGCTGTGGCTTAGCGATGCACACAACATTGACCGCTTGCAAGCTTTGAAGAACGAACGACGAGAAGCAAGCAAGCGGCGGCGGTCCAGTGGCCCTGGACAAGACAACTCATCCGACACATCGTCGAATGATACGTCAGAGTTCTACCACTCCAGCTCACCGGGCCCGAACACGGGAGCGCCGTGTGCCAAGAAACAACGAGTACTGTTCTCTGAAGAGCAAAAAGAGGCACTCCGATTAGCGTTCGCTCTCGACCCCTACCCCAACATGCCAACGATCGAATTCCTGGCCGCAGAGTTAGGTCTGTCGTCGCGAACCATCACCAACTGGTTCCACAATCACCGAATGCGACTAAAACAACAAGCGCCACATGGCTTGCCAGCAGAACCGCCCGCGCGGGATCAGTCCGCTGCGCCTTTCGACCCAGTCCAGTTCCGTCTCCTCCTCAACCAGAGACTACTGGAACTGCAAAAGGAAAGGATGGGTCTGGCTGGAGTACCTCTACCGTACCCACCCTACTTCGCAGCTAACTCTAACCTAGCAGCACTGATCGGTCGAGGGTTAATACCACCCGAAGACCAGGTCAAGGACCAATCTGGTGGCCTCGATCTATCGATGCCACTGAAGCGAGAACCCGACGGTGATGACTTCGAGGACGATGACGTCGAGAGCAACCTCGGCTCCGAGGACTCGTTGGACGAGGAATCTAAGACTGAGCCGAAGGCGGCGTCTACACCCGCGGGTCGATCGAGCAGACGGAAGCCTGCCGCGCCGCAGTGGGTCAACCCCGACTGGCAGGACGAGAAGCCACGCAACCCTGATGAAGTGATAATCAACGGAGTGTGCGTGATGCGGAGCGACGACTTCCGGAGAGAGGCGGAGGAGACCGTGCGCGTGGAGCCGTCGCCCGTGGCGCGCGAGACGTCGCCCGCGGGCACGCCCGGCGTGTCGCCCGCGCCCGCCACGCCGCGCACGCCGCGCACGCCGCACACGCCGCGCCCGTCGCACACGCCTGATGACGTCATCCCCGAGGACAAGATTAAGGCCGAGACCGACGACGGCTGGGAGTACTAGGCTGCGCTCGCTCCCTCTGGTGAAACGGGTCCCGAACTGTGACGTGCAGACTGTACCATATCACGTTCGAACAATTATTTATTGAGTGCCGCGCAGTGGTCCGTCGGCCCGGTGGCGACGTGCAGTGCGAGTGTTACTGTGTAGCTAGAGTTCGTTGTATTTCGATGTAAGGCCAAAGACTTTGTACATACTACCCGTGTAGCTTCTCGTGATACGCCAGTACGTAAACTTGCGATACAAAAATATGCATTTTGCTTTAATTTTTTAATGTAAACACGTACCCTGATTAGGTACAAATATCTGAGTATTTTTAAGTTACGGCTTTTTGATTCGATTGTAAATAAATATACCAAATATGTGTCGAATATTGCCTGTGAACCAGACCCTGTATATAAGTAGGTTAGACTATTCGTGTAAGATAACTCTGTCGCTGATACAGTTAGGGGTAGGGAAAGGTTCATTTAATTGTTAATGAAAATTATAAAGTGCAATCAGATGTAAATTTAAGCTATGGTTTAACGAGCCCCAGTTGAAAAGTATTATTATGTTTATTAGAACCGGAGAGGTTTAAAATATTATAATCGGGTTATATAAGTTAACATTTAAATTATTAATGTTTATTTTATACTATTGTATGTTTTCTATTGCATTATTTTATACAGCCGCGGGACCGCTCAACTTTGTGATTTTAGCTGTCATTTTATAACGTTTAGTTGTCATACACACTCAGCTCTAATTCCATACAATAGCTCTATTGTTTGTTTCTTTTCATTTTTATATATTTTTTAGAAAATGTACAAATCAAGACACAAAATGATACGATTAAGCAAGTAATGTATTGCTTATGGTTTATAGTTTTATTTTATTTTAGCAATAAAATTTGCTTTTAATCTTATTTTCTTTATTTTATTTTTACCTCCTTATTTTTTCCTTTTTTTTTCTTAGGAAATAAGTAAAAGAAAATGTAAATTTTAAAGGAACCATACTCCTTGCATCACGTTGTACATAATTATATTCAGTTAATGTAAATATCTATTTGAAATGCCACGTTAGATTAATATACCTAGGTAAGTAGGAAAATAGTTTAACCCAAAAAATTTAACTTCGTAAAAGGGTAAAATCATAAATAATCGAAATTATTGTCATTCTAAAAGTGTATCGAAATTGTAACGAAATTATGTCAGAATAGATTTAGGCCTTCAGGTTTCAATAAAGTGAACAGTTTGGAATATTTCAATTTTACATGGAGAATATTAAAGTTCTTTAAAAATACATCCATTTTTAGAAATACCAACATACATATCGATGTTATATATAACAGTAAGTTAGATAAGTAATAGCGTGTAATAGTCAATATTAACAAACTTAGGCTGTTTAACAGTTGCAACAATTATTTTAACTCTCCAACTCCGTTGTAAGAAGTGAACGTTTTTTAACTTATTAAATCATTGATTTTTAGAATCATTTCATAGCTTTTTGCTTTTAAAAGAATAATATACGTATATTATGAATATTATTGTTATTTCATAAACATAGATGCTTCGAATATTTTCGATAAAAATTATTAAGTGCTTCGGAAAAATGGCGGTTTGAATTTGACAGTTCAAAGTTAAGTCCGTCTTAGATTGCCAGTGTTGCCAAAGCGAATAAATGAATGAAATGCTCGTTGAAATTTATATGAAACTGTTTTAACAACGAATAGGTAATTGATCGATTTTATGATTATGGAATACCTATTTAGGATTGTCTATATTGGACGAAAAAAGATAAATCATGTTTTAAGCATAGATGTGATGATGCGAGCAAGAGCGAGGTTTTATATATGGCTGTGGAATATACAAGCTTTTGATTTGTCGTTTAGTGGAGGGAATATGAAAATATTGGAAGCATCTGTCATTTAAGATACGCCATCTTGTATTTTATATTGTTACGTTGAGTGTTGCCAGGTTAGAATGTAAATAGTAATCCGGTAGTGAATAGATTATTATTATGCGTTATATCCATTATAATAATGAATAGTATTAAAAATTATAGCGATAATTATTATTGTTCATATCATAATATTAATTAATAACGATGCTGAAAACCATTGTCTTCTTTCCGAACAATTTCTAAAGTTATTAAAATTAAAAATAAAGAAATTGCTAATCACATTTTGTTTCATTGTTTAAGTAAGTCCAAAGTCCACAATCCTGGGAAAATATTTAAGTAAGTATATTAATTTACAGCACAATACTCGTAAGGTGCATTGGCTTGGAACGATCTCCACAGATAAAATATTTATATAAAAATTAACCTCTATAACTATTACTACTACGCCTGCCATGGGTGAAGCTGAAGTTTTTATTGTAGGTTCCTACTCCTGCTTCTCGAGCTAGAACCCCGGTAAACCCGCTAGGTAGTAGCAGCACATCGAAGATGTCATCTTGAAAGAGAGAACGAAATGAAATGAAATGAATTTATTTTACGTAAATAGGCTACAAAAGAGCACGTTTACACGTCAAAAAATATTATATAAAAAAATCTAGATGAGGTCGGCATTTCCTATCGGACTACTCTGAGAAGAAATGCCGAAACAAACTCAGAGGACACACTCAGAGAACAAAGTGTAAATCTAATTCAGCGACAAAGCGTCTCACTAAAAGTAAGCCAGTCGTGTAGGAGTGAAGTAACGCACACACAGAATACACAGAGAGAATCATGTTTTAATAAATGATAAATGATATTTATTTTGCAAATAGGTTCATACACACGTCAATCTCTTAAACAACTAGATGAGGCCGGCATTTCCTATCGGACTACTTTGAGAAGAAATGCCGAAACAAACTCAGAGGTCATACATAGTCTCTTCTCTCTCAAAAGGTGATACACATCCTTGTGAAAGGAAAACATACCTCCGTAAAATACATCTGAAATCTTCCTATACTTCTCTATTACAGCCAGGTTGAAAATCACTCAAAACATGAGATCATTTATATTTAAATAAAAAGCTATACCTGTAGTTTTGCAGTTACCTGTAGTTTGCAGGAAACTAATTCCTATTTTATTCCCCGAAGAAGTAAGCATTCCCCTATAGGTACCTACATACATATTATACTTTTTGGGTAAGCAGAGGCGTACAATAGGCAAGATACTGTGCATATGATGTATCGCTCACTTTTCACCAGTTATTTTATGTGTCCCATGTAAAAAGCAAAGCTTATAAAAAAGGGATTATAAGTTTAGGCAGCTGTGGCTAATAACAACATGCAATGTTCAATTCCTAGGTCGAACAAAATGTGGTCTCAAAATTCTCAGACAACTAGCACCGACATTATGGGACCTCATGTTTGTTTATCAATAGACCTATTTTAATAACTACAACATTCCAAATTGTTACATTTACGTATTTAAAGTAATGCTACAAAACGATACAAAATCACAATAAACTCCTTTATTAGAAACCAACACAAAAGTTATTATCACAAAAACATCTAATCTATTTCTTCGATGACTGGTCCGTCGCTGCCGCCTTGCCCAGTCTTTGAAGAAGACCCGTGAATTTTCCTCATAACCGGAGAGAACTCCTGAGAAACCTCCTTATACTTGGCTTCATACTCGTCCTGCTCAGCCAGCGAGTTACTGTCCAGCCAACGTAGAGTATCATCACACTTGCGACGAATCTTAGCACATTCCATCTCGCCCAGCTTGCTCCCTGCATCATCAATCGCCTGCTTCACATTAAACACGTAGGTTTCCAACTTGTTCCTGGCTAACACGCGACCTCTTTGTTTGTCGTCATCGTCCTTATACTTCTCAGCATCAGACAACATTCTGTCAATCTCAGCTTGGGACAAACGACCTTTATCATTCTTTATGACTATGTTCTTGCTCTTCCCAGTACTGTTTTCTTTAGCAGAAACGTTGAGGATTCCATTAGCGTCTAAATCAAATGCAACGTCTATTTGAGGAACGCCACGCGGCGCTGGGGGAATACCAGTAAGATCGAATGTTCCCAACAAATTATTGTCTTTTGTCATTGCTCTTTCACCTTCATAAACTTGGATGGTGACCGCCGACTGATTATCTGAATAAGTGGTAAAGGTCTGAGAATGTTTGCAAGGTATCTTTGCGTTTCGTTCAACTATAGCTGTCATGACGCCGCCAGCTGTTTCAATTCCCAATGATAAGGGAGCCACGTCCACTAAAAGAACATCTTGGATTTTAGAATGACGTTCTCCACTCAAAATAGCGGCTTGTACGGCTGCCCCGTATGCGACTGCTTCATCAGGGTTAATAGACAAATTCAACTTCTTTCCATTGAAGAAATTCTGTAGCAAGCTCTGTATTTTTGGTATACGAGTGGAACCTCCCACTAAGACAATGTCATGTATAGCGCTCTTATCTAGTTTGGCGTCTTTCAAAGCTTTTTCGACAGGGTCTAGAGTAGTGCGAAACAAATCCGAGTTCAATTCTTCAAACCGTGCTCTAGACACTCTTGAAAAGAAGTCGACTCCTTCATAGAGAGCGTCAATCTCGATGCTCGCCTCACTGCTGGAGGACAGTGTACGTTTAGCTCTCTCAGCTGCTGTTCTAAGTCGTCGGAGTGATTTCGGATTCATTCGTAAGTCTTTCTTATGCTTCCTTTTAAATTCGTCAGCAAGAAAATTAACCAGCCTGCTGTCAAAATCTTCACCACCTAGATGAGTGTCCCCAGCAGTTGCTTTAACTTCGAACAAAGAACCTTCATCAATTGTCAGGATTGATACATCGAAAGTTCCGCCACCAAGGTCAAATATCAACACGTTTCGCTCGCCTTTGAGATCTTTATCCAGACCATAAGCTAACGCAGCAGCTGTTGGTTCGTTTATGATTCGAAGGACGTTTAATCCAGCAATTGCCCCAGCGTCTTTAGTAGCTTGTCTTTGAGAATCGTTAAAATAAGCAGGTACTGTTATAACAGCTTTTTTAACTTGTTTTCCCAAATATGCTTCTGCAATGTCCTTCATCTTAATGAGAACCATGCTGCTAATTTCTTCCGGTGCAAAACGTTTGGTTTTGCCTTTGTATTCAACTTGAATTTTTGGTTTTCCGCCATCGTTTACTACTCTGAATGGCCAATGCTTGAGATCTTGTTGTATCTTGGGATCATCAAACTTACGACCGATGAGACGTTTCGCATCGAATATTGTATTACTTGGATTCAAAGCAACCTGATTCTTTGCGGCATCTCCAATGAGCCGTTCTGTGTCCGTAAATGCAACATAAGATGGAGTTGTGCGATTCCCTTGGTCATTAGCTATAATATCCACGTTACCATGCTGCCAGACACCAACGCAAGAATATGTCGTTCCTAAATCTATTCCAACTGCAGCCATTGTGATATTTTAGTTTAAGTTCTTCGATTTTTTGCTTTTTGTTGTTGAATGTGTTTTGACAATTAAATATTATGTCAAATTCCGAAATTTAAATTCATGTCATCGTTTTGCTATTATAGCCAGTCTTTTTAGTAGTCAAAGAGGCTTTAGGTGGCTTCTAACTACAAAACTTTTTATCTGAAATAATGTCTTATATGGAACGCAGCCAAAGATGAGCCAAAGCATGCTGAATAACTGAACGTCTCTTTAGCAATGTCAAACTGACAGCAATTCAGTCAGTCAGCTGTCAAATTAATAAAAGCAAAACAATGCGAGCAGCCTTGTTATTTATTTAAATAATACTTTATTGTCCGTTCACAATCATAACTGAAATCTTATTCCAGGAAGTGGTCCACTTTAATTTGTTTCAAGAAGCAATCGTGGGCACATTAGACCAGATATTTTTCATATTATTGCGCGTTACTGTGACATAACCTATAGACGTGCTTATTACTTTTTTAGTTAACACAAAATGCGGTATGCACAGTTAGTTGTGGGCCCTGCTGGCAGCGGAAAGGTAAGAAATTATTTAATACCTTTAATACCCACCGATCAGATTGTTTACAAACTCTTAAAACACGTTAAATTTACTTAGTTTTATAGCCATCAATTCACGTTCAAACTTGTACATACCTACCCACATGAGATTACCAGAAGTAAAGCAATAAATTATTTTAATTATATACTGTAAACTGTAAAAACATTAATTATATTTATAGTCCAATTAGACAACATTTCAGTCAAGACAATAAGAATATTCTTTAAATTTCAGTCAACATACTGTTCTACGATAGTAAAGCATGCCAGTGACGCCAAGCGTATAGTGGAGGTGGTGAACCTGGACCCGGCAGCAGAACACTTTGACTATGAGCCGCTGGTGGACATCCGGGAACTCATACACCTGGACGATGCCATGGAGGATGAGGAACTACAGTTTGGACCTAACGGTGGACTCGTTTTTTGTATAGAGTAAGTTTTATTTTATGTTAGAAATAGAATCACATTGATTCATCAAAACTAAAGAAAATGTTAATGTTTGTCAAAAAAAGGCATGGTTATTTTTTTATTAACTTGGTATAATGTCTTCAAATGATGATGCGAGAGAGTGTCAGACTCTTACTGAATAAAAACCACCCTGTTCCTACTCTTGATTTGATCCAGAGCCCTGGTTGTCCACAACTCCAGACCTATAAAGCACTTAAAGTAAAATGAGCCACAGACATAATAAGTTAAAAACAAACATAATACAACAATTTATCAGACCTTACCAATTAACCTGATCAAACCACTAAAATGTTTCAGAACCCTCCTAGAGAACTGTGATTGGCTAGAAGAACAGCTAGGCGATGTGGACGATGACTACCTGCTGTTTGACTGCCCCGGCCAGATAGAGCTGTACACACATCTACCTGTCATGAGGAAACTGGTGGACCTGCTGCAGAAGTGGAACTTCAGGATATGTGTGGTCTTCATGGTGGACTCGCAGTTCATGATTGATGGTGCTAAGTTTTTGTCAGGTAATATGAATAACAGTGAAATCCTATAGTTATTATAAATGCGAAAGTTTAAGAATATGTATGTCATATATCACACCCTTAAAATGAAAGTGATTTAACTCAATATTTCTGTAACATTCGATTTTATCTTAAAATGGCCTTATAAAACTCTCTACAACCAAAGAACTTATCCATAATTCTAGTAAAAATCATGTATGGTATGGAATATGGAAGAGATATACTAAAATGTATTCAATACTATAATTTTCTGAGACTCTGGCTCATTTCCCACAATTTGCAGTTTTTGGATTCGGCCACTTTCATTCTAAGAATGCGATTTATGTCTTCGTATGCTTGCTAGTCTTACATGATTGAAAGGATTTAACTGGGCACAAAGAAAAATTATAGTCTACAATAACACCTAACTAGGCTGCTATATTTTATCCTAGTAATGAGGAGAGATGAAAATCGTCATCTCAATCGCGTCTTCAAAAACCTGTTTTGATAATTCCAGGCACAATGGCAGCACTCAGTGTGATGGTGAACTTGGAACTGCCACATGTAAATATTCTCACAAAAATGGATCTGCTCAGCAAGAGTGCCCGGAGACAGATTGATGAGTAAGTTTAATACATCTGTTGTAAAATTTCGTAGATGGTTTTTTTATCGGCCATGTAATATGTAGAGAGATAAAGTTGGCTTCTTAGAAGGAGCAAGCAAGCATTTTTATATTTGGGAGAATATATTACCAGAGGCCTTATACGAGTTTGTTTTACGTTTAACGAGAGCAGGTTTGGCGCTCTGATTAGCCGATTAGAATAAATCAACAACTCAGATCGCCAAATGCGATCTCGTTAAGATTTCGTTAAACGTATAGAAAACTCATACTTAGGATACAGATAGTAAGCAATCTTCGCCACTAATGAAAACCCTCAACACCAGAGGAATTACTCATGTATCACTGGTGTTTAGTTAGGACAACTTTTTCAACCAAGAAATCAAACGACCATACTAAAATATATTTTCTTATTTGATTTCCACAGCTACCTAGATCCAGACCCACACGTTTTACTAGCAGACATGAGAAACGCTAAATCAAAATGGCACGAGAAGTATGCGAAGCTAACAGAAGCTATCGGAGAAGTAGTGGAGAACTTCAGCCTGGTCCGATTCTACCCGCTGAACATAAAGGATGAGGAAAGCATTGACAATATAATGCTGACGATAGACAACATCATACAGTATGGTGAGGATGCTGATGTCAAGATCCGGGACTTTGATGAAGAGGATCCTGATGATACGAACTGTGATTAAAGATTTGTTTTGTTATATTTTGGTTTTTTTTTTATTGGAATGCTGTTTTACCCCATTTGGTTAGGTTGAAGTTCAAAGTTGTAGTGTAAGGTAGACGGCTACCCTGACCTCTATTTTGTGGAACCCATATAAGTAACGAAAATTGGGTAGTGTTAGATACTATAAAGTGCACCACTGCCTACTGCTAGGCTACCATTATTTCTAGCCACTATAGATTTGTCTTCAGGAATGAAACATAATCATATAGAACTTTTCTATTTTATTATCCCAATAGGCGTAATCTAATATCTTAGAAATTCGATCAAAATTGTAACGAGTACCTAATCGATTTTACCAAGTCGCTCGTTTGTAGTGCGATTTCGTTTTCATGAACCTGTGCAATAAGAACTACCTACCTAACTGTAATCAGTTGTAGTTTTCGTCAGTAGCAGCATGTAATCAACTATATTGTTTTCTATACAAATACAAAATAACCCCCACCTTCAACAGTTATGTTTATGACTCCCATTCACTTGTGAGTCTGAATGTATTGCCATACACGAGTCTAATTGCAAACCGTGCTACTAATAAGAAATAAAATATATTCATATTTTGTAACAAATTGTTTTACACACCACCCAATCCTTCACCATCGCCATATAAAACTTGAACACTCATCCAATGACTTCTCCCGCCTTGGACGAGGCGAGAGGGAATGTCAGACACTTACTGACTTAAAACCACTCCGTCTCTAGTTCTGCTTTTTAAGCCGGAGCCCCGGTATTCCGCTAGGCAGTCCGCATATTCGGGAACACTAATCTTGGGAATCCAGTTAACCAAAGGAATGACGTAACAAATAACACTGAATAGAATAGTAATATTTATTATTCTAACATAATATTGTGCCCACAAACAGAGATTAATGTATTACCTAGCTAAACGTTTATATTTTACTCAACATAATATATAATAACGTAATATTATGTAGTACATATATTGAAATAACATACATAGTATTGGTATATAAGTGTATAAACATAACATTATAACTGACTTTTACTACCTATAAAGGTATTGTTTTACGTTTTTGTGACAGTCAACATAATCAATTATGTATTTCTATCATTTTGTTATTATCTCTTCTCAATTTATGCCAATTTTGTCTGATGTCCAACTTCTTATCAAAATAGAAAGAAAACCTGTCAGATTCATTTCTAAACTATAAGAAAAATCGTGAGAGATTTACTTTAGGAATGGCTCTAAAAATTTAATTATTGAAACTACAACAATAACATTGACATTATTCTTTATTAGTATATTCGTTGTTACATTTTGTACCATATATCTTACAACATAAGTTCTAAATTGCAAAAACCTAAAGGAAGGACTGTCACAAAACATCATAGCATACCTATATTATACTTTTCATGAGACGTACTAAATTAATTATTATGTTTTTCGACTTACTTACGAGACTGTTTGACGAAGAACTCGACTCTATAATACTGTACACGCCCTGCTACTGCACAGTAGCAGCGCGATAGTCACCGCGTCTTCGTGACTTGCACGACGCTGCTCATATTTTTTTATAGTATAAGCCGGTAAACAATCAGACGGATCACCTGACGGTAAGCAATCGTCGTCACCCATGGTCACCCGAAATAACAAGTGCGATGCCGGCCTTTTGGGTTAGGAATAGCCAATTTGCTCATGAATATGGACCTCTAAAATGACTTGTCGAGTTCCTCGTCAAACAGTTACGTGACTACGCCGAAAAACATAATAATCTTAGGATTGTTAAAGAACAATTATCTGGAAGTCACAGGTGTGGGCAATCAGAATAAAACACAAACATCAATTAGTCAATACAACTTGTAACTAGTGTATAAATACAACTTAATTATGTCCAGACTTATTAACCTATCTCTCAGTAGATTTGACGGAGATACAAATTATTTTGACATTTAACCACCGAAATTAATAATTAATTTCAAACAAAAGTTAATTATTGAAATTAAAAGCAGCCACAACCAAGTGTGTGGAGCGTATGCATGAAGAAAACTTTGTCCACATTCATCAAACATACCTCTTGAAAGCGGTATGCAAAAATCAGTGCGATCTATTGTGTCCAGATAGGAGTAACGATATGTACGAATGTAGTATTATTGAATATCTGTTTAAAGACAATATTCTAGATCAGTGGTTCCTAATTGGTGCGCAGAAGTAAAATGGTCCGCGAAATAAAATAAATACATAAGACTACACCTCTGGCTAATAAACACCACGGTTAAAGCTCAAATTAAAAATATATCAAAGGAAACAAATGGCATATTTCAATAATCCAAAAGTCAATGAGAATGTAGTGTGTGTGACACCTCGCCCTTATTAGTAGCGTAATTTAGTATAATCATAAGAACAACGTCTTCAATTGCTCCTAAAGTCTCCACATTGCATGGCGACCCTGCCAAGATGGGAGATATTAGATTGGGAGAGTGGGATCACATAAAAAAGGTCCTTGACCAGGAAATAAACTGGGAACTCCTGTTCTAGACTGATCCAGACTTTAGATGAAATTGATTATTAATTTCGACAGTATCTTCGCACAAAATCTGCCCAAATTCTATCTCCAATAGTAATCTACCAACAGATATGTTCCTAAACCTGGCATTTAGCATACATTACAATATCCAACACAGTAAAGAACTAAGATATTGTCGAGTAATATAAACATTGCATTCATAACCACAGTATAATTAGACTAAGGATTAAACATAATGTTTACATAATATATAATGCATTGATATTACTTAATGAACTGATAGTATAGACGTTATAATCTACTACCGATTTATGGAGGTTTTTCCTTATGAGCCAGTGGTATATATAACATACCTATCAAATTAGTCATAATTATATCCTACGAGCTTCTACCAACGTCTTCGCCCGCGTTCCCGTAGATCAAAAGTATTCTATCACCCAAGTCAACTCATACCCTGTCTGTATACCAAATTTCATCAAAATCCTTTCAGTAGTTTCATCGTTATTGAAGGACAAACAGACAAACTTTCGCATTTACAATATTAGAATACACTGCATATAACTTATGCAAATCAAATTGTCACCATTAACATCTAACAGTCATTTATTCAAGGTTATCATTCATTTACTACAGAATATATGTACTTTAATGTTACAACACATAATATAATGTGTCGTCTGATAATTTACAAGTCATGAAGTCCGTAAAAACTCAATGGGGTTATGTCGGTTTTCGGAAGCACACATTCATCTTACTATTTACTTCTAGAAAGAAATAGTAAATACACTTTTCAGTATATTGAAACCTAGATCAGTACTTGGTATGGAAATAAGGATTACCTCTCATGGAGAAATAGTTGCTAAGTCCAGGTTTTAGCAATGAAAATTACTGGATAAAGCATATTATACAAGAAAATTTACTAAAAATTCCCGATGGACTTCGATCACAATTGGCCAGTCTGTCTAACTAGACTAGGCCACACAGGAAATATTATAGTGCACACACTTGTGCACAAACACAGGTGCACTCTCTGTTCTCTCAATCTCTGAACAATGGGACATACACTAAAACCACCGGGGAGAGCTAAGGTGCAGGACCAACGGTGACACGTACTCTCCGAGCCACAGGGGTGAAACACTGCCAAACTTACTATACTATATAATGAACACATTATGTATGGAGTATAGACACTAACTAAACTAACTAAAGTGCCGAAATAACCATATTTCTGCACCTATAACCATCAACATATTATCATATCACTTCTTCTTTAATAAGCAAGAATTGATAAAACATTAAACATTTTGATAATAAAGTCAACAAATGTACAAACTAACAAGTAATTGACACACGAGATTACATTATTTATTTCAATCATACACCTCATTCTGCAACCATTGTAAAGAGTATTACGGTAGTAGAAAATAAAGTCTAAACTTGACAAACACCATGCTTAATTGCTTACATAATATAAAGTTAGATAGTCTCCGGGCTATAGTGGATCCTCGGAGGTATCTTCAGGCAGTGAGAGTGCATCAGTGATGCTGAACACGAAGGTCTGGCAGCCGAACTGCAGCAGTGCGCCGTGAGGGACGAGGGCCGAGCCCTCCCACGCGCCCTCACTGCCGCGCGGGGCCCGGGCGCACCGACACGACGCCTCGCCCGGGAGGGGAACTGTTAGGTTGCCGTTTATTCTGAAATTGTTGGAAAAAATATTTAAAAAATGGTTAAATTACAAAGACGATGTGTTTGAATCGCATGGTCTTTGAAGCATAGAAATAGTTACATAAAAAAGCGTAATATTTCAATGTACAATCGACGAATTTGAATTATGATTACGATCCATCAAGAAATTATTTTCGTATAAATGTGACTTTGGTTGGCATTCGCGTGAACATACATTTCGATAGTCCACGCTGGTCATAGCTATTTATGATTTATCGTCGAGTGGATAAAATTTATAGTATAAGAATTATGCAAAGGTGACGTATAGGTAGGTAGTAAACGAAACTTACCGGAGTGGTTCAGTAAGTCGATGCCTGACGATGTGTCGCAGGGCGTCGGCCCTGAGCTCGGAGTCCTGTAGGTCGGGCTGCGCTCCCTGCCCCGCCTGCCCGGGCTCGGGCTCCGCCCCGGCGGCGCCCGCCCTCAACACGTCGCAAGTATACAGCACTCCATTCACACAGGACCCCCACTCCGAATAGTTTATCAACTCGAAGTGGCGGCTCACCTGATTGATAAAACAAGTTTTTAATAAATCGTTAGTTGTAAGTTTTATCATCAGAATATTAGAATGTTTTATAAACGCGCCGTCGCCGCGCGTTTTGGAAACGCGTGTCGCCGGCGCGTTTTTCGAGCAGTTGCAGTTTTTTTTTTTAGAGCAGTTTGTTGTCGTTTGTATCGATACAAACGCGCGGCACCGGCGCGTGTGCATCGCGTCAGGTGTACAAAGGTCTACAGGCTGCGTCTAACTTGTGTGTGTATCGCGTCTGTATCGCTACAAACACGCGTCGACGGCGCGTTTAAAAACGTGGTGTGCATAGGCCCTTAGAAGAAAAGTCCATTGTCATAAACAAGGGTACAAGATAGGGTACTGACCTCATCCATAAATATAACAGCGTGGTTCCTTGACACATGCTGGCAGGCGCTGGGGTCGAGGCGGACGTCGCAGCCGCTGTCGGAACCGATGCTTAGGGACGATAGACGCATCGGGATCGGACGACCGAGACCGTCGCCTACACCATTTCTGGAATATTTCAATTTAAGATTTATGATTTTTTGATATTGTAGGTATTAAATATACTGACATAATCTTGCCAATTGTTTTGATTTGGAAACATGAATGTGTTAGTAAGAGTCCCACCTGTCCGGGCGTGTAATGGCGCAGAGCGTGGCCCTGACGGCGGCGGCGCTGAGCGAGTGCCCGGGCGAGGGCGGGGCGGGCGGTATGGGCGGCGGCGCGGCGCCCCAGACGCGGGCGGCGATGCGCGCGCGGTCGGCGGGCGACAGCAGCTCGGAGGGCCGCACGGCGCGCAGCACGCCCAGGCGCGCCAGGCGCGCGCGCTCCACGCAGCCGCCCACGGCGCGCGCCACTCCGCCCGGCACGCCGCTGCCGCGCCACGACCCCGCCGCCTGCTCGCCCGCCAGGACCTAGGGACAACGTACGTGTTACATGCGTGACTTCAGACTTCATACTTTAATAGCAGATTTCATACTTTCATATCGACAGAATCACAAACCGTATTCCCCGAATCCCAAAAGTATTTTAACCTCTTATGTATAACTTTCCACAGCATCAACCATGCAGTCATTTCACTTTACAAAATCCCAATTCCTTACAACACACATCTAACCAACCAACCCTAACCCTTACCTGCTGCAATCTCTGCCACGCCAGCAGCTTCACAAGTCGTTCATCCAACTTCTTGAGCTGGTTGTCTACAACATTGAGTAACTCCTCGACGTCTCCCTCCGGCCTCAGCTCGAGTCTGTCAGTCCTGCCACGTTTGTTGGGAGACTTGTCTTCGGACTGGGACACCTTGCGTCGCTTCACTGCCGCTGTCAGATACTCGAAGTCCGAGTCAGATAGATCACTGTCCGAGTCTGATCGTACTTCTGGCTGCTGAAGGTTTATATAATTTTGTTAATTAAAAGGACTGTTTGAAAGATTAGTAGAGGGTTAAACAAAATGGACGATGAATTGTTTGAGTCTTTTTTTGGCATATTTGAAATTAATTAAGAATTGCGTTTTGACTAGTATAGTTACATTTTTAAGTGCCGAGTAATAGGACAATCCATGTTAATTTGAATATATCTAGTTAAATGACATTGTGTGGTTATCTATTCATTTTTATACTCTTTAAGCATGAGTCAATTAAAGTAAAAAAGACCAAATTCAAAGCAGAAGAATTATGCCAGGCCAAAATCTTAAGATTATTCTCAACAGAACTTTAACGTGTTTTAATGTTTACCTTAGAAACAGGCTCAGCACTGATAGCATGCAGATCGTCGGCGGCGTCCTGTGGCGTGGCGGCCTGCAGCTCGGTGTGTAGGGCTCCGCCCTCGCAGCCGCAGCGGCCCCCGCTGTACTGGGGACACGCGGTGTTCAGGCAGATCTTGTGCTTCGGACCATCGTCGTCCTCCTCCTCGCTCATCTCATAGTTACCACTGTTCTTCAGGTTTTTTAGCACTGTTGAAGATGTAAAAAATGGTTGAATTAAAGTGGACATTGATAAAGTCTAACTCCAGTTGGTGAATGGTGATCGTTGGACTGATCTTTTAATCTTTCAGAAACTTTTCTAAGATTTAACTCATATTCAATCATAATTCCGCAGATACAAAAACGAAATTGGTTACGTTGTCGTATTAGAAAACAATAAGTGAGTCATCATCATTAAAAAAAATCTCACATGGATAAGGAAATAATTACTGTGTGATTTGAATATTCTATAGACATGACCACAGTGTCTATCATGAGATATTGTTAACATCGCTGATAGTGATAAGTCCTCAATTTTCCATCTCAATTTATGATAAAGAGTTAGTTGCAGTAATGTCACTGACCGTTCCTGCAGCGCACGTACTCCCTGCGACTGGGCAGCAGCGGCGGCGGGTGCGCATAATGATGGCGGACCATCGCAGGGACCACCACGCGGCCGCGCATCGCCACCGGGACCTTCATACTGGGGGGACATAACCATTTATACTAAGGGTATATTTCATGATGTCTGTATAACATTCTGTCAGTTTAAGGACTTGGTTTTACAATGTCTGGATAACATTTTGTCAGTTTAAGGACTTGTTTCACAATGTCTGGATAGCCGCTAAGTATCAGATAACTTTGAATTAAGAACATACATTTTTTGCACTATCTGTCACATAAGTTTATCGGAAACTTATATTAAGGTGGTGGTAAACGTATATTAAACGTATATAAACGTGACAATAAAACATGCTTGACAGTTACAAACTCACCGGAACGCAGGGCGGACCTTCCTGGCCCTTCGAATGAAGTCCACCTTCACAGCCTGCTGGTCTACCGGACCGGAGAACTTCTCCCACAGAGCCACGCGCTCCGTCGCTGATATTGAGTTCACTAGCTTCCAATCCTGAATTTCAAGGGAATATTGTTATTATTTTTGAGACCTTTTTATGGGGAGCAAATGAACGGACTGATTAGCTAGCTATTAATGGTAAGTGATCAGATAGGTATATTATTATGTAGTCACATGTACTTACAATGTATTGTTCTACATGATTGGGACACATCCAGCGTCCGGTCGGCAGTGCTGTCAGTGGGGGGTCCAAGCAATCCTGGAACAAGTTCGAAGTACTTGGTTAGGAAGGTATATAAATAGAGTAAACATTTATTTTTGTGAAATAAGGATTAAAACATTAACTACCGAAAGAAAACTTCTAAAGGCAAATGTACGTAAATGTCGGTCACCACCATCGGTGTCCGATATGGCGGTTAACGTGTTAATGTTGTATTTCGTTTACGTATTTCGTATTTATTATGTTTACATAAATGTGAACTAAATGACATGCCATAGGCATTCTCCGTCAGTCATCCATTGGGTGCTGCTAGTACTAACTCGCCTGCTATGGCTGATGATGGACCACGCTTCCCCATCGTTTTCACACTCGATGGAGTAACCTCAACTCTCTCCAAACTTGATAAAGTGGTGTAAGGCCTTACCTGATGAAACAGCAAGGGACAGTAGTCACACTGCAGTAGCGGCGCGTGCTTGCAGGTCCCCTGGCACACGAAGCAGGCCTTGGCCGGCAGCGGCACGCAGCCCCACGCGTCCACCGTCACCAGGGAACTGTTGCCGTTCTTACCTGGATCTGATAGCATTGGAGCATTTTAGAATTTTTTTATAATAGACTGATCGATCAAAATCTAGAATTTGTTGTATAAATAAAATTCTTGGATTCTTAATTATTTTTTTATACCAATGTGTCTTTATAGTTTTTTATGGAGTTACACCAATTTGGATATGTTTTTCTTTTTAAAAGCTCAAATTTTTTTTTATTTGAATTCTAGAATAGATAGAATTCTTATAGAAATTGATACAAAAATAAATTAATATCTGTTAACTGTATAAATAGACAAAAATTATTGAATGGGGGAAAACAGTTGTAAATGAGATAATTACAAGAAATCTAAAATAGTAAGTTACCTTTGTCAGTTCCTGGGAATATGCACGGTATCCTCATCTCCCGGGGTAGTTCGAACTGCTTCGGGTTCATTATCTTTGCAGCCTTTACTAGGATCTCCATCGGAGACAGTTCTTTCTCCACTTCCTGCTTTATTTCCATCTCTTCTTCCTTAGTCTTCTTAGAGTTGGAGCGGTTACGTAAGCTAAAGAAAAATAATATTTGAACTATATTTCAAAACTGTGAAACATTTAGCGCACAAACAATGTATCTGTTTGTGGAACCTCAATTGCCAGCGTTGCCATCAACATAAAAAATGATAAAATCTTCATTCAAGATGACAGTTTACATTTCGTTTCACATATAAATTTTTCTAATTTAAAAAAAATGTGTTGTAGGTACTACTTGCTACAACTTTACCAAAGAAGAGTCAAGAATTTATAATGTAATTACACTTTTCACTGATAATGATTGAAAGCATGGCTTTATGCCCTATAGGTATGACTCTCCTCAATATGTATTTTTGAGACCCGCCAAATATACGAAATGTTCAGGTGTTTTAGTTTTCATTATTTGCTATAGAATTTTGTTTAATTTTTTGTGTGTTTAAATCAGTTTAAATAAAATACTGCCCCCAAACTTTAAAAATTATCTACAAATGTTACAACAAATTCTAGATTTTATGTTGCAATTGTTACACTAAGAAGAATTTTTTAGTATCAATATTATAATCTCGAAATAACTAAATAATATTTAGTAGAAAGCTAACCTTACAGTATGTTAAATACAAGTTTGCTTTACATTTAACGAAATCGAAACGAGAGCATGTTCAGCGCTCTGATTGATTGCTTCATTCAAGCCCTCTGTTTAATATAAAGTTTATATAATGTGCCAAATAACAGAATTTGAATATTCAACACATGTATAAAATATAAGTAAATCTAAGTAAGATGTCACAATAAAAATTATTGCAACAATACAAATACTCTATAATATCAAGTTACCCAGATTTCTTCTCCATATCAGACTTGTTGTCAGCGGGTGACTGAGCTCTGCTACTACGGGAGCTCGCGGGCTTGTTCTCATCAGCAGCCCGGCACTCCTTGCACAGCCACAAACCCGCTGGAATATCATTCTCATCCAACGGCGGATCACTGGAACGTAAAGAAGACAAATGTAAATTAAATTAGATAAGTTCATTCCAAATTATTTCCTCTAATACAATAAAATAAAAAAGGGAACACCTTCAAAAGTTAAAATGTGAACCTCCATATTTTAACACGTTGACTGTCCGTGCATTAAATGTAATGCATGATATGATCTGGCTGTGACGTCCGTGCATTATACATAATGCATTAATCAGCACTCAACTACCCAACACAACTCAACGTGTTGAGTTGGGTAATATAACTAAAACCTCCTCCTAAGTCTCAAAAATAATATCTTAAAAAACCAAATCAAAATTGATTCAGTCGAAGCGAGATAAACTCCACCATGCATACATACAGGTCAAACTGAGAATCTCCTTTTTTTCAAGTCGGTTACAAATAATGACCATTTCATTCATTGATTTAACAAACAAAAGTAGAGTGTTCTCGTAACTCGTAGTAACTACCACAAGCCCATTACAATAAAAAACTTCCATATTATTGAAAACCATAATTTTCATAATTGCCCCCTTTATCTTTTTAACTCTGCATATGATTATTTATTTATGAACATATTTTAGTCATGTCTTATGATCATATTAGGTGTGTACCATTTGTTTGTATATGCTATGTATAGAGTGTAAATGTTTCTTTTTAAATTGTTACTCAAGTTCAATTTATTATGCATGCATTCACCAAGTTACTTACTAGCATCCGAGGTGGAAACTAGCGGGGCAACGGTCGCAACATATAAGATCGCCGCCTTCCCCACACGCGTCGCAAGAATCATGATTATGGCCCTTACCAGGCCTCTTATAATACGGATGTTGCGGCTTCTTCGGCTTCTGGGTGTTCACGTCCTCGTCAGGTGGCTTTATCAAGGCACGAATGAGCTAAAATACATCCCAAAACATTCTTAAATAAACTTCTCTTCACGAAAGCTAGCTCATAAAAATTAGCTTGGTAAAATGGCGCCAGATACCAAAATCAAGTAGCTATAACATTCAAACTATCTAAAATACAGTTTTAATTAACAAACCGGCATAAGCCCGCCTGAAGTATCGAGGTCATAGCCAACGTTAGACATTGTTACACCTCACAATATCTTCAATTGTTATTTTTATTTAGCAATTCAAACTAAAATCAAATTGTAAACGAGTGTACGGAAATTGATTGTATTCGTAGGACAAACACACAAGACGCAATATTTAAGGGAGCATTTTTGTTAGAAATTTATTAAATGTAAAAATTAAATAAGATTCGAGAATAATTAAGGAAAATTAAAGTTATTTACTAAAGAAATACGATATACAGAAAGAACACCGACGACCGTCTACAAATATGGCCGCTAAATTAGTTGCAGGTTTACGTTACACACTTTTCTAACACGATGGAATATCCCGAAATAAAACACATATGAACATTCACTGTGGCCAAACAGAGATAGGCTATATTATTGAATTATTCATGTTAACATTCTAAGAAATATGGTGCAGGAACGCGCCTTGGCGTGCGTTTGAGAGTTGACGGTTTTGACATATGTCAAAAAGGCATAGAGATGAGAATTTCTTCTTTTTATGAATAATCGGTTACGGTTGTATTCTGTACATAACTAAAAACATTTAAATACAAATCAGGTGAAGATTATTGCGATAAATGATATAATTAATAGGGAAAGAATTGTTAAAAGTCTACTTTAAAAGCCATTAAACATAAAAAAGATATTATAGAAAAATAGAAGGATGATGTATATTTTTTTATATTAATTATGTTTATTATTTTTTAATCGATGCAAATAAACTGTTTTTCTTTCTTTCTTTCATATACATGAAAGAAACTGTTACCGCAAAATATCTCGTTACAATACTGTAACGAGATATTTTGCATAACAGTTGTTGTACATTATTTTTTATCAATAATAAAATTACTCTGTGACTAGCTGACTGGATAAACATGAATTTTAACAATAATTAGAATTTTAAGTGTCAGAGAGCCATGACGGCACGAATAGCTCGGCTCAACCGGAATGATACCACGGCCTCACAGAAAACTGACGCGATACAAAGCTTGTGTTGTGTTTTGTTGTGCGAATGAGATTACCAGAGGCCCAATTATCCCCCTTCCCAATCCCCGATTTCCCAAAAACCCTTAAATTCCTAACCCCCAAAAGGCCGGCAATGCACTTGTAACGCTCGGTATTTCAAGTGTCCATGGGCGGCGGCGATTGATTACCATCAGATGATCCACCTGCTTGTTTACAGACTTATTCCATAAAAAAATATGCTAGACATAAAAAATATAATTTATAAGTACACCTATACAAAAAAGCTATATCTTTTTTACGTGTAATTTAATGAAAGGTGAATATAATTTTATTTATTCTCTCAGTTTACAAATAATTTTACAATAAGGTCCTAGCCGTCGCCGTACTAAAAATAGAAACCGCATCTGCGACCGCTTTGATTTGGTTTATTATTAAAAAAGCCATGGTATTGCTGTAGTGTGGCCGAGTCTTAATAGTTAATGTTTTTAAAGAAATTGTTTGTTTATGGAGAATATTAATTAATTACTTTAATATTTTTAGTACGATTATTAATTGTTCTTGTTGCCCATCACTATCGAAAAAAACTGTCTCATACCGAAATGCATGTAAAAATTTGACGTTTGACAAACGCTGTCAGAAGCCTACCAATTTAGTACAAAGGTAGAAATCAATTGATAGCTGAAAATATTGTAACTTTAAATAATCCATTAAAAATAATAATTTACATGACAACAAATAAATAAAAATAAGTAAACTTACAAAATACGAGGAGTTTTCCTAAAGTTTTCGGAAAATTGCTCCATTACACAGGGTAAATTAAATTTTACTCGCTGAAAAAAATTATAAAAGCTGTGAAAATAGTAATTTAGTTTTTCTAAAATAAGTTTTGATTATTTAATTAAATTGTTTAGTTCTTAAATTTGGTAAATTTGTAGTAAAATGAGTCCATTAGATGGCAAGAATCGTCTAACGGAAGTTGCCATTTCTATGACGTCATGGGCGGAGTTTAGTTGAAGATCGAATTCGGATTCGGTTGGCGGGCGCGGCCATCTTGGTGAATTAGTGACCTGGCGATTCGGTTTTAGTTAGTGAAAAATCATTTGTCATCCACAATGTCGGAAAGGGAAGATAATGTGTATAAAGCTAAGTTAGCCGAGCAGGCTGAGCGCTATGACGGTAAGTACATATTTTCATTATATCTTCTGTAATAGGATGAAAAATCTATCGTATTTTCGCCGACAGTTGAAAGACGATTTGGTGATAGTTGAGAAAATTTCTAGATTAGAATACCCCATAACTCTTTGTAATGTAGATTTTTGCAAGGAACCGAACATAATACATTCAATTATGTTACTATATCGGCGTACTAACAAATCAATGGCATTCGTTAGGCTTGGTCAGCGATCGATGCGTCATCCGCCGGTGGGATGTCCTTAGGTTTTTTTACGCTGATAAAACCATGAGAAACTATGCAAGCACTGTCAAAACCTCAATTTTCGAATAATTTCCCATTTTTCATTGTCTAAAAACGATGACTTTAAGTGTTTCAATCGATACTTTTAGATGGGGAACGAAAAAAATTGTCTCCCTATTTTTTCCGACCAAGGGAAGTAAAATGCGATCGATGTCATTGGATTCGGTCATGCATGTCGTACCTTAGGCAAATCACTTGATTAGACCTATTGGAACGTTCTGGGTTTGTTAGGCGGCGTAAATTCATGTCGCCTCCGATTTCACCTATTGTTCACGATTTAGTTGCACGGGAATCTTACCTGCGAGTTCTACGCTATCGCGTTCATCTTTTTTGAATGACACGGTCATAAGTAAGGGCATCACTCGCTGGTTTCTTGTAGACCTCCGCTATATTTTACACCTATATCCAATATTACCCAAGTAGTGCAGTTCAATGACCTTTTTTTACAATTATCATTAAAATATACCAATTGCTATCTTATCAGGCCAGCTACTGGACTCAGGAAGGTTATTTCTCACAGTTCAATTAAATTCTTAGGTTTATTAAATTTACCTTGATGAAAGCAATTAATAAATCAATGCATATTGTTATTCATTCAGAAAATTACTATATTTCAAACACCTAACCTTTCAGTTAAGTACAAAGCAAAGTAAAATGGATGCTCTGCTACATGTGTCTATTCTAGATACTTCCATTACTCTATTCTCTAATTTTGTGTCATAAAAAGTAACATTATGATGTAAAGTGTGCTGAAAGGTTAACAGACCACACCCTACTCTCAGGTGGACTACAAATCACCCAAAATGTCACCTTATGCAGTAAGTAAATAAATCAATAAGTCATCAGGCTCACAATGATACATTTTAATATGGAACATGAATAATTGAGTTATTAAAATTCTGTAATAGTAGTAATAGGCAAACAGACCACTTGTGTTGAGGTTACTCATGCAATGTAGTCATGAAAAGCTAATATTGATTATCTTTCATGTTCATACACAAGTTCTGAGTAACCACATAGTAATACTAGCCACAAAAATAGCAAACATTCTCATTACACCATGATCATCATATTCCTGTTTCTAAATGCGTTGTCCACATAAATGCAGTGTGTCTGGGTAATAAATTGTGCACCTGTTTTTAATTATATCGCACTAGTAATACAATACTGTCGTAACTCAAAAAAGTACATTTTTCAGAATCAACGAAAAACGTGTTGTGCACTTTCTATTACAGGTATGAATGTTCAGGTGATGATACTTCATTAAAAATTGTAATTAATGTTTATAGAGAACTGTTATAATAATGAGTGGCTCCCATTCTCAGCACATTTTCATAATGTTGCCAAGCAATCTTGGTTTTAATTACCACTTTCTACTATGTAGCTCATGATATTTGAATGAAACATTTATTATTTTATTTTATGCAAAAGATTACACCATGATCATCATATTCCTGTTTCTAAATGTGTTGTCCACAGAAATGCAGTGTGTCTGGGTAATAAATTGTGCACCTGTTTTTAATTATATGCAAACACATTTAATGTAGGGGTTGAAAATTCAATACACAAGGTCTCACCCTTGCCTATTGTGTTGTTAGATGTAACAGATTTGTATGAAATAACGAATGTTTACTCATACAATCAATGTAAATTGTTTTATCATCACTTCCTGTCTGATTCGACGTAATCCGGAAAGTCGCATAATCGCTCAGCACGAATTGACCCGCTGCAGAGATATAAGTACACGAGGGCTTATGCAAGACGCAGTCAATGCGACCAGGTCACCTCTTTTTATCGGAAACTCCATCTACAAAAATGGTCAGGTTCCGTGGCGTGTTCCATTTACCCAATGTCAACAATTTTAGCGCACGCATACTAATTGGAATTTTTGCAGAGGACGCTATTGCGTGAATAGCTAGAATAACGCTACGAATTAAAAGGATATTGTCCTAAATAGGGTAAATGGACGGGGCGCAGCTGGCGTGGCCAGATTCTTAAGATGGCGTCTACTCGACCGCAAACATATCCCTAAATAATTTCATAACTAGGGAGATCCCTTTTTGTTTTACGATCACTCAGAGCCGCCTGAATAATACAACAGGACCTACTCCAACGTTTTTTTTTGTTTGAATATGTACTCTTCAGGCAAAATGTAGTGTTATTTTAGTGTCCTGTTTTATAATTCAGTTATTCTAGCAGCGAAAAGAAATCGCTATGTATCAGCTGTGACCCCGACTTGAGGATAACCGCATGGGCCGTGAGGGGTCGCCTTAGCACCTGTTACATGCAGGCTCTGCCGCGGTCGCTAAAATCGATTATTATTAGCTCTGCAATCTGCCAACTATCGCTAAAACTGAATAAAACTTGTTTCTGTTACGCTTTGTTCGTCCTGAATGTAAAATGAGCCGTATGCGTATATTTCCGGGATTACATCTGCACTATTCGTCCTAATGCGCCAGTAATATTGCAGGACTATCGTAAACGTCAAAATTAAAGCACATGTCTGAAACATTACTTGGCTCGCTACTCCGTCTGTGCGACGCCCATTCCCCCTCCCCTCTACTTAGCGGAGACTAAGTTCCCATCGATAAAAGAATAATTTTATCTAAGTCGTCCGACATTCCGAGATAGCTGAGAACTTCGTAAAGAATCGACATTTAAGTATTTAGTCTGTGTCGTCTTCCCATCAACTTATTTCTTTGGAATGGCTCAACAGTTAAAACTTCCAAATGAAGCGTACTTGCGCTAATACTTTATCGATCTCGCCATGACTAACCTTTCGTCGCAGATATTTTCACAGTGCTTACTTTGGGGCAAACTAGTTTAAATCTCTCAGGTTTTTATGAACTGCGGTGGAATATTCATATTCATTAGGAATGTTGTACGTCAATGGTTTGGTGTATTAATAGATATATCACTTATGCTGCTATGCAGGTAACAAAGTTGCCAATATTTCAACAATCCAAATATAATCGTTATTCATTTCTCGAAAATGTTAATAGCTTTCCGGTAGACATTCCTCGTTTGATTTTCGTTGAATTACAAATTTTATACTTGGAGAAAAAAAACCAGCTGACCAAAGGAATATTTATGATTATACTCTCGCCTACGCAATCAATTCTGAGACTGACAGTGTATGTCCTATATTTCAGAAATGGTGGAGGCGATGAAAAACGTAGCCTCGCGCAACGTATCCGACAATGAACTTACAGTGGAGGAGAGGAACCTGCTCTCCGTCGCCTACAAAAACGTAATAGGTGCCCGCCGTGCCTCGTGGCGGATCATATCCTCCATTGAACAGAAGGAGGAGACCAAGGTAAGCTGACTCATTGTTATCTAACCTGTATAGGCTGTTAAACCACTAGAATGTAAAAAAAAAAACATCTTCCCTATTACGTCACAGACTACTCTACAACTGTATGGCTGTCATTATTTTCTACTTGAAAGTTTTTGTAAAATGGAGTACGTAAGTATGAAGCAATGGTTGTAGGTATTTACGCTACAATGTGACCGTCCCTTTACAATGTCTGGAGTGTATCGATTGGTGTGAGTGACGCGCGTGTATTGCTTATAGTCTGTGGTCGGGACTCGGGATATGACGCGGGTTAGTTTTTCTAATGAAAAAGTACTCGTTGTTATACCAATTTGATTTAAATTGTTGGAATAATGTATTGTAATTGTAAATGACTGAAATTCTAATACATTAATCAATATCACGTTTTATTGTTCGTTAGGATAAAATGTCTTACTTTATTGCAATATAAAAGTAAATATGTTCGTAAAAGTGAGTTAGAAGTGCTCGCAGCTCCAGTAAAAGTACTCTGTAACTAAATCAATACGAACCCTGTGAGCTTTCATTAGGTGTTAGTGAATTCTCCTTCACGCGAAGGTCTCGGGTGATTGATGACATTATTGCATCAAGGAGAGCTTTTATGTCCAGGACCTATTGATATTATACTTTAATAAAAAGACATTTTCTAAAGAATGCAATCGATAATAGGCACGAGTATTGCAATAGCGGGTTCGCCACGAGTCGCTGACTTGATTTGCTATTTTTTTATTATGTCACTAACGCCTATTGTAGTCAGCCGACATACTTACGGGTATAGCCTAGCCAGCGCCCAGCGGGCTACCCGTCGACCCCATTTAGTTTACGTAGGTACTGTGTAAAAGAACTGGGCGTTGCGCTAGGGGTAGATACACGTGTTTGAATGCCGGGCACATCTTTTCCTTTTAATGTTACAGTTGATAGTATATATTGAAAGGGAAAATCATCGTTAAAATAACACATTTTAATGCGAATAGGAGATCTAACTTTGATGAATTGTGCGAGCCGCGTTCCAAACTAGACGTGTGGCGTAGCAACTCGTTTCTATGCCAGCTATACTTATAGAAATAGCAGATCGTAAAATTAATTTAAAGTCGCGCGCTGGGTTTCTCTGTCATGGCCAACTTTATGACCACTTTCCTCATACATTTTCTACCGAAACAGAAAAGACATAAGGGCTAGTCACATAAAAGCAAACTTGTTACTTTATTGCTTGTAAGTAATTGAGTGAATGAATGTTAAATTAGCAATCTCCCAATGGTTTGTAAATTGTAGTGTTCTCGTTATGTAGTCTGCAAGTCTTGCAGACGATACCAAGACGTCTTACTCATACAATTAGAGGTTCAACGACCAATGATAACTTTGATAGTAACCTTGTTGGAACTCGACCAAATTGTCCAGCTCTGCGTTAATGAGATAATATGATAACAGGGCCGTCTGACGTCCCTATTGTGCGCAAAAATCTTGGCCCCGACTACACGTTCCAATTTTTTATGCGGTCGTCACGTATTGATTTCAAAACCTGAACTCAAGGCAACGGCCAACGACTAATAGTTAGCAAAAAGGTCACCGGCATGACGTGTATCTAGGGAAAACAGCGGCGTAGCCAACCCTATACGAATGAGTCATTTTCCTCATTACAACGTATTTCGGCGTCATCTCAATTCCGTTTTTGTGACACTCTCGGATACGAAAACAAGTAAAACGTGTTCGTGGTCTTTCCTACGAAAATCTGAAACTAATAGGTGTTAAAGTAATTTTGTTACAGAATTATCAGTTAGTCATGCTCAAAGAATGACAAATGAATATTATTAACTGCTGTATTGTTTAAAATATGCACTACCTATAAATGGAAGAATAGGAATTGTCTTTTTAGCAATACTCCAATTTCTTTCTATAAGCTCAAATCGTATCGTATAGCCAAATATTTGACACCAGCGGTCAGTGAACATAGTGGACAACTGTTGATTACCGTGATTTAATAAATAAGACCGGTGTACAGAATTTACTGAAATAGCAATGACCTCCAAGTTAATTGTTACAATTTGTCATTTTACACCGTCAATACTGACGCGGTAGGTCGGCTCCTGCAATTGCAGTCTACATGTATTTTACGGTAATTTTCAGTCGTACGGCGCCATGACATAGTCGCCGTTAAGGTCGTGCTCGTATTGATCGAGCCTTAAAAAGTTGTGGGAATCTTAATTGAATACTGTTTCTGCCATGCTAAATAGATCATTATTTTTTTTATTACACCTGAGCTTGATTAAAGTAACTTGTTCTCTCGCTGCAGTTTTCTAAAATAAAGTTTTTATAATGAGAAATCTACATTGGCAAAAAGGCAGCGAAATCTACATTGTCTTTTTTGTGACTCTAACAAAAACTGGTTGCATTCCGCAAGCAAACTAGAACATCATCGCACTTTTTATTGTTGAAATTGTACAAAGGTGCATGTTAGATAGAAATACACTTATATTCTATAGGGATAAAGAGACGACGAGCAAATATGAGAGGTATACTATTCCAGATGAAAATAAAATCTACGTAGACTATAATACGCCCAAAACGAATAATTTCGTAACTGTGCAGTTTGCAGTGTATAGTAAAACGTCATTTTGTATTCATATTGTATCCACTATAAACTTTCCGTAATTGTATATTGACACGAAATCACGTAACCTGCATACAAGTTGCCGCTAAGTGGCATACGTTTGAAATTCAACGTCATATTAAATCGATGGTGCCCAAGTTACATAATTTCAATAGTTAAATAAACAAATTTTGCTCCAAACTTTACCATTACAAATGAAATGATAACTTAGTTAGCTTTCATTTAGCAAAGTGCTAGCTAGTTTTAAGAGTTCTAGACGTTTCCCTGAGAGAGCATTATTTCTATCCAATATATTTGCTGTATAAGTGTAAAGTTTTATAGGCGAAGAGATTGTTCAAGCTTATTGATCACATATGTCAAATGCACCGTGTACCGCTGCGATCTTTGAAAAAGAAGCATTATTCGCATTATAAAACTTTCTCTCTTAGAAGCTCCATAGTATAAAACGTCGTTGTTGGAAGAAACTGATAATATAAAATAATTTGTACAAATGTCTAATAAATCTCGTTAGGTTTTACAGTTTAGTAAGTACAGACAGATTTACCGTATCATGTCGGAGACTAAGCGCTGCTTTCAGTAACGGTATAGGATTCCGTTTGCTAGTGAAATTGGATCATTCGTCAAGGTTTTATTTTTTGGTTTTTGTAAAGCTCACAAAGGCAGTTGCATCAGTGAGTGGTTTTCCTAAATAGTGTCGTGTCAGCGTTACCTGTGGGTGTAGGTTGAGTAAACTCAGATAAAAGGATGTATTCATTGTGTAATGGGCGTGGCATGGCACACATTTACCGAAGACCATTGTTTCATGTTTTTCTCTTAACGATATCGAAAGTAATTTACATGTGTTAAAATATGATGAACTAAAATTAATATAATTGATTATATTATTTAATGAAAATACATAAATCATATATAACGATTAAGTTATCTGAGTCTGCTGTCTGTAGGAATACATTAGGATTATATAATTAATTATACATACGTAATAAATTCACAACACGACAAATTATTATAACTGGGTTAGGTTAGGTGGTTCCCATGTGAGAAATGACAAGCCTATAAAAATACAAAACCTTAATTAAACAAACTGAAGTATAACTTTATATTCGCAATAGCATAATCGATTATAATAGCAATGTGATTATTCTGTAGATAATTTTATTTGCCGTAACGTTAAAATATGGTTTTTCATTTTGGTAATAAGATTTTAAGTGAAGAAAGGAAGATGGAATGATAACCCCCTCTTACAACGAAATGACTACGTATGACTGTTTCATAAAACGATCCACTCGTAACTAATAACAGCTAATGTGTTTTAAATAATTCATAAACTTATCGCCACACACTCATTAAGAACTCGTTTAAGGAAAAAATATCGTAGACTTCCATCATCTTCGAGTTAAAGCGAATATTATTGGAATCACGTTCACTAGACGTGTTAGATTAGAAATGCACGCTGCATACGGAATGAATATAGTAACGTATACGTTTAATCAGACGCGAAATCCAATGCATTCTATGAATACGACACTCGACCATTCACACTAATCAAATGACAAAAGACTTGCGCTTGGAGCTGCGTAGTAGCCGAGATATTGTAAATCCACACTGCAAGATGCAATCGCAATATAATACGGATGTGATCATTTGCAGGACAAAAAATGTTATTGGGCTAGCAGTCTGTTAAATATTATGGATATGTTGCCTATCCCACTATTAAATATTTATTACAACGCTAAAGCTTATGAGGTTAAAGGGATGTCTGTCATGAAAAATCTAGTGTCACGAACTGAATTTTGACACCAATATAGATTCCACTAACTGCATTTTATTATCCTGGTAGCGCGAAACTATGTTTGCCACTAGCAGAACCTAGCAATACTATAAAACTCATTCCCGATATACAAGAACACCATGCAGAAGTGTTAAACTTAAATGTGGTAACAAATGTGATATTTTTGTTCCAGGGAGCAGAAGGCAAGTTGAACATGATCAGGGCGTACCGCAGTCAGGTTGAGAAGGAGCTCCGTGACATCTGCTCAGACATCCTCGGCGTCCTGGACAAGCACCTCATACCCAGCTCACAGACCGGCGAGTCCAAAGTCTTCTATTACAAAATGAAGGTAAATACACGACGAAAGCAACATTACTTGTTATTAACAGCTCAAATGTCGTGAAATACGTTACATTACTATAAATTCGTCATAATCATAGTTCAAATTATGGGCCAAATTAGCAACAGGTTACAAAAGGAAAACTGTTAACATTAACTAATCGAACATTTATTTTGTTCCGATGGAAAAGGTATTACATGTCTATAAATACCTATACTTCATCTAATTAACCCGTAATAATTACATGGTATAAATAGATCAACTAAAGTTACTCGTGACGATTATAATCTAAGCTAATATTTGATTAATACCTTGATAATATTACGTCTATCCTTATTTGTGTCCCGGTTCGGATGACGTAAACGCGACGATAAATTTTCCTGAAACTTCAACAATCGCTGTAAGCTTATAAGAGTTCAGTGATGACGCAATTGAAAATTTCGAAAGGATTTTATGAAATACGTTTTAGTTAGTCACGTTTTCTTAGCAGCAGTTTTTTTTTTTAGAATTTACTAAGTATAAGTTTATGTTGACATGTGTATTTTGTGTGCTCCAGGGTGATTACCACCGATACCTGGCGGAGTTCGCGACCGGCAACGACCGCAAGGAGGCGGCCGAGAACTCGCTGGTCGCGTACAAGGCCGCCTCCGATATCGCCATGACGGAACTGCCCCCCACCCACCCCATACGTCTCGGCCTCGCGCTTAACTTCTCAGTAAGTACCACTGTATTTGTAGTAGATAAGATATCTATAATGCGTCGTCATTGCCGAAGCTGCTTAGTGACAGCAGATGGTAACTGTTCCAAATACGGTTCATGGTTCATTTACTTACCTATCTGTTCGATGTTATATGTGTTCATAGATCGACAACAACTAGAAAACTTATCATGAACTGTAGAAAGAATTAGATTGTTATGATTTACCGAAAATATCTTGGGTGTGAATAACAGGCAGAAGATAAAAAGTGTAATAAAATGTAATGACGAAACACGTTATAAATACATTCGTTTGCAGACGTCATCTTTTACAATAATTTTATATTTTAGTGGAAGTCCCATTGTTATGTGAAATCTGTTCCAACTCAACCAAGATTTATTTTCGAGGGCTTATTAATATCAATAAACAGTCGAAATATTCGTCAGACAGAAGCTTTGTGCCAAAAAAGTGGTCTAGTTGTTCAAATCTGATCCTGACCAAGTACAATACAATGTAAGGCGCATGTAAGGACTTACGACGCATAGCTCTCAGGTGACGCGCACTATTCGTGTGCATAAACATATTTACAGAGTTAATCACGGCGCCACGTCAGCGCGTGTGATGTCACGCCGTAGTGGCATAACAACTACTGCGGGAAAATGTTCAATGGCATTACAGAGAAATTTATGATTAATAAATTGTTTGTTGAAAGTCCACGAATAAAACTGCGTCATATCTAATATCTTATAACAGCTTAGCCTCGTATGTTCTAGATGTTAAAAACGCCGTCCCAATATGGTTTCTAGATGACAATACTTCCTGCAAACTTCGACACGGTTTCTTTTATTATAATACTTAATTGACCGCCCGTCTTGAACCTTGAAGCGAACGGCAATGCCTTATTTTTTCTACAGGAAGGCTAGAACTCAAATGTAAACCAGTATACGATGATGTCATAAAAAGGTTCTTTTATTTGACTGACCTAACATAATTGACTAGTCTTATAAGTATTTTCATTAAATCTCAACAAAACTTGATTAGAAAGGAATAATAGTCGTAAATAGGTGGAACGTAATTGCATGTCTGTCGAATATTCCGTTATTATTTGCCTTTCAGACATACCCTTTGCATGAATTATAGTTGCTCGTAAAGATATAATAAAAACTCAACGAGCCAGACTTTATGGGAGTATTACGGCACTGTCTACTGACTCTGAACAGTTACACATACAGATGCTCATTATATCGGTTTGGAGGTATGACGTATCCCGCCGTGGACAGAGTTATGTAACATGGAAACTGAGTACGTTCGTATACATGAAATATAAAGTATGGACAAGTAATTGTAAGAAATAATGGAATATAAATCTAAAATGTAGAGGATGTGCGGAGTTGTGCCATCTGTTTTATGTTCAGTAATTTATTCGCCGTAACGTCGGGACTGCCGATCTTAATTTATGCAGTAGCCAGATATTTGACAGTTGTTAACGACTGATTGTTTGCGATACATTCAGCGTAATGTACACGCGTGCAGGATTGTACAGTGTCAGCGCTTTGAGCAGCTCGATAACTGGCCGAGCTCGAGTTAACGCGCACGCGCCAATTTGTGCAAACGTCTAGCCTTGCTAAATAGCCGCTCGGTACCAATCTTTATCAATTACTTGTCCACCCTATGAGTACGAGTTTCCGCGAACTCCTTTCCAAGGTTTAGTTGCGAGGATAATTGAATAGCTAGTATGATACTGTATGGTAATGTAATGCGCGCTTGAATTAATGAGCCACTGAATAAATTGATGACCTTCATAATCTTATTAATTTATTATTTATGTATTATACTCGATTTTCTCCGGAATGGTGCGGTTAACGCGTTTGTAGGATGCCGCAAATTTTATTAAATGTCAGAAATCTTATTATACGTTGAACCCTAACTTCTAATGTAGCGTAAATGTTATTTGCAGAGGATTTACTTCGTGCCTCAGTGCCTGATTTCTTACAAAAGACAATTCTATTAATAATTTGAGCCAGTTTAAAATTAACGAATTCTTAGCTATTCTAGTCAAAATGTTGAGAGCAGTTTAAACGGCGTCACTGGTGATATCAATAATCCGTTGGTTGGCGCGTCACGCGATAACTTATCTCATATTTATCTTGGCAACCGCTCGAGTTCAAGGTCGGCGGACATTCCTAATTTTTATGAATTGGAAATTAGTTTTTTTGGATAGGTATTAAAAACTCAACTAGTCTTGATACGTAGTATCACTAACCGGTCTCTGATTTCGCTATTACGCGCAAATATATTTTTGTTAAACTTTAACAATTTAGCGATTAGGTAGAATTTTCTATGAATTTTGTATTAACCGTCAAACGACATTTCATGATTTAGATATAAATCATCCGTCTTATCTTATGGCACAGGGTGATAATTGGTAACACCCTCAAATGTCGAAGGCAATACTAATGAAAGCAATTGTTTTGTGCAGGTATTCTATTACGAAATCCTGAACAGTCCGGACCGCGCGTGTCGGCTTGCGAAAGCCGCGTTCGACGACGCGATCGCTGAGCTGGACACGCTGTCGGAGGAGAGCTACAAGGACTCCACGCTCATCATGCAGCTCCTGCGGGACAACCTCACGCTCTGGACGTCCGACATGCAGGGCGACGGAGAGTCCGGTCAGTAGCAAGTCAGCACCGCATGCTTACCTACCCTGTTCCACACCCACACCCACTACACACCTCCACACTTCCTTATTCGGTCCCTTCCCTCTCCCACTGCTTTTGAATAATAAAAAAGTGAAATTGTTTGTTTTTAGGTAGCTTGCTTTATCTCTGATAATTATTTTCTACAGTAGTCTTTTTCGAGGAATGTTGTTGGCTACAAACAACAATCTTATCGCATTTAGAATATTATTGTTGCTATATCTGATTAAAATCTATGCATGATAACATCCGTCCGGATTGCCTTTAGATAATGTTATGTGGTCACATCTAAATGTGTTCCATTTTGATGTGACCACTTGAAGCAGTATAAATCTGGATTTGCGTCATGTTTGTCCAAAATAAAATTGCACACGCTTACATAACATGTTATCCATTTAACATTAGTGCATGATTCTAATCTCGTTTGTTTGTGTTTCAGGTGAAACGGAACAAAAGGAACAGCCGCAGGACGTGGAGGATCAGGACGTGTCGTAATACTTTTTAACATTCTATTTAAATATAATAAAAAAAATAACTATAGTATCACGTAAGACCCAGCCCCCAATGACAACCGGTTGTATGGTACTCCTCCACACACCTCGCCCCCCGACGTAAATTGTCAGTTCCAGCCCAGTTGTACACAACACGCATATTGTATACATGATAACGTTTCGTTTATGTATCGTGTCAAATTATCTACGAGTTATATACATTAATGTGTACTTCTTTTGATATATTTGTTTTCAATTACGAAAAAAAATAATGTTTAAGAAAAACGTACTTTGGTATTGCATTTTAACTGTATGTGTATTTTCATAACTGTAACCACTCGATGGATCTCTCGCCGTCGCCTAGCGCGCCGCGCTGCGTCTAGTGCACTCACTTCCGACTTCCGTGCGGCTACTTCTTAACGTGGGAATTGTAAATTTTCTAAGTATTTTATACCGTGTGTAAAATTAATGTATTTAAAAACTCTGTTGATACTTGAAACAAGCACCGTAGCGTCGAGGATGTTTAATGACATATACAAACAAATATGATAACGATATAATAGTTGGATACATTAGCGAGTTGCGTATCGTCACGTATGTCGATATAGTGTTTACTTTGTAATCGCATCTCCGTGTTGATTCGGTCTGCACAAATAGTAGTTTTATACAATGGACGTTTAATCTCGTGGCTAGGTTGTTGTTTTGAGACTGTTGCTAGTTTGTATTAGTCGGTTCCGGAGCGGGGAGGCCCCGGCGCGGCCGCAGCCGGACGGTCTCTGCGAGCGAGTCTTCCGCGCCCTCGCTGCATTTGTATACATTGAATCATTTATTGATATATTTTAAACGATAAACGTAACATTATTAGGGTGGTAATGATGTAGTAACTTGCAATATTTAGCTAAGTGATAGCGGCGTCACCCTGTTGGTCTTTGTGTATCTATCTCGTATGTATCGTACATGTATGTATTTATTGCAAAGGATAAGTTGGTGTACTTGTGACTACTGTGTAGTACCCGCGCCCGCGCTCGCGAGTCGTCACTGCGCTCCGGCCCGTGGCCCGTGGCTGAGCTTAAATAGATTAAAGACATGTCGATGTACCCGCGCTTCGTTCGTTCGTATTACAACATTTGGAGTATTCACATTTGAATTGCTTTAATTACTTACGAGTATTGTGATAGAGATTTTGTATATTTTAATTTATTTTTTTTAATTTCGCAAGTTCTCGAAAATTGCTGTAGCGCTACATCTCTTACGATTTTACAGGACAAACAGTAGTTCTAAAAGTTGTGCTAGGTTAAGGTAATGCACTTGGGGAAATTATTTATTTGATGCGCGTCGCGGACGGCCGCGACCGCGACAGTAATGCCTACTCGAAGACATTCCATCTTCACGATACCTGTTAACTAAATATCTGGCCGATGTTCGCTGAACTCCAAATTGTAGTGTGGCATAGCGGCGTGGAGCAAGTGCGTGCCCGAGTAAGATATTAGCGTTATTTTTATTTGAATTTGTAATATTGCATATATTTTGTTAATTTATCCACAAAAATACTAATGCAATTAGCCTTAGTGTTATGCAATATTGATTTATGTCCTACCAACTACATGGAAATTTATTGTAAATGACAGTGTAAATCTAATAATAAAAATTCAAAAGTCCACATCTTTGTTTTATTGATTTTCTTGTTTATGTTTGTACCCTGAACCAAGTTCTTATGATGTATGCAAGTAATATGGTACATACTCACATACGGTATTACTCGGTAGTTTTTCTTCAAATAGAGTAAAAATCATCGTGTAATAGCTAAAGTCACAGTTTGAAGGCTCGTACCAAGCCAGTTCGATGGAATTAAATGAACGTAATTTCCTTCGACCCTATTCGAAGCACCGACATCCTTTGGCTCAAATTGTTCGGTGAATAATGACCGGCGGGTATCACATGCTGAATGTATGGACGAAAGCCCATGCCATGGGTTTTACTCGACTGCTTAGCTCCTTCGAGTAATACCGTATGTGAGTACGAAGATGTAGAGATTAAAATCATCCTCAACCTAAAGTTCACAATTCTGCTATCAAACAGAAATATTGATAATGGTAAGTTATGAAGATGAAAGGATAATTTGTTACCAAAATAATAAATTCATGAGATTTTCTCTCCGAGGAACATTCAATAACAGGAAACTCGACACCATGCTATTTTCAAGGATATTATACCCTATTTACTAGAAGGGGTTTTAGGCTGAGAAAAGTCCTATTGAGTTTTTCAGCTTCTCAAGGTTGCGGTAGGCAGGACAGGTGCAAAGTAGCTTGTCTGGCTGGCTTTGTAGGGAGGGAGATGTCAAGAACTTTTATTTAAACCAACCAAATCATAAAAATACTTTGTCCACTGCATAGTTGGCGCAATGGTTGGGAAACAGCAACATTCTATGAGACACGCACCTCACAGCTTACATAAAAGTGGCTAGGAAATATTCTTGAATGACATTTTGAGTTACCATAAGTACCACAATATTTATGCAGGGTAGGGAGAGACATTTTTTGATGATAATATAATGAATGACACATTTGAATTTCCGTGAAACAGTTTAATTAAAGCAATATGAGTAAAAAAGTTACTATATTACAAAATGTCATGTTATTGGAGATAATTTCCTACGCACTCTTTCTCACCCGGAACTATAAACTGCCTTGCGGGCTACCTTGGCGCGAAAAGCAGGACAAGGTGGTTTTTAGTCAGTCTGACACTTCCTCTTGCTTCGCCCAAGGCGGGAGAAGTCATTAGATGGTTTATCCCTCAAAAGAAAACCAACTCTTACTAATTATGACTTTACTATGTTATGAAGTACTTTGAAATAAATATTGTGTATTGTAATTACGGTAGATATTTCTTTTTTGTTTTTGCAAAAATACGTTACCATAATATCGATTTGGGGGAAAGGTATGGTTTGTTAAAAATGACTAGCAATGAAACCACAGATAGAAGAGTAATATCGTTATTTATTTATTGGAAAGCAGGATATAATAGCATGGATTATACATTACACTTACTAATATAGTAAAAGCAGTGTTCATTTGACAATTTCATTCATGAATTTTCCATTTTAATAGATAAAGCAGTCAATGAGACGGTGGGTAGTAAGCGCACGACCATTTTTTTCCTACATTTCATTATTTGATCAAGAAGTACAAGATATCATCCGCATCAAAAATGTAGCTATTTTCATTAATCACAATTACATGTTTACTTTAAAAGTTGCTCATGCACGCAAACTTTCAGATTCAACATCTATAAGCAAAAATTATAATACATTTTGTCACATTTAGTACCTATAGTCATACATATGTCTACCTATCACAAAGATTCGTAAGTACATTGGACTATTTATTGACACTTAGTAAATAAATTATATTAGTAGCTTAGGTCTTACATTACATTGATTTTAAGTTCAAAACTAGACAAAATACATGACCTATTTCCAAATTATAGTTTTATATACCTAGGCTAACTATAGCTAAAGGAAGAGAATAGCTTAAAATCAAGTTTCGTACAAATGTGGCACAAATATATGCTACAATTAAATGTTTAATAATTATCTTTTATAATAAACACCCCACTTATGAGAAGGATAAAGCTTTTTAGCTGATTTTATTAAATTAACTTAGTAAAATAATTATTTTAATATGTGATACATATTAACCATTTTGTATATAAAACACCGTGTATCCCAAGCTCACTGGTTGTAATAATAATATTCGTTCCTGAAAAAGAGAACTGTACTTCTTTGCAATTACATTTTAATTAGACCGTCATCGAGATTACTAGAAAGTTAAAAACTATTGCTAAACACATACAAAATGTCATTTGAATAAAACCTGCAATATGTTAGTAATATATGATTGAGAATTATTATTTTTCGCAAATTATACAGTAAGGAACATTCAGTTATATTATTTCATTAAAACTATGTAAAGTGCAAAATATATGTTTGAAGGATAGGTACTCATACTTACAATATACATGTATAAACGAAAGTATTTAGTTGCAAATTCGATTATAGCACATTCCACATAAAGTTCTAATTACCACAAAGATGAAATTAGTGACTACGTCAGTTTGGAGTCTACAGTCTAAAATAATCGTTATTCTTATCCTAAACTAAGATATCAATAAATGTATTAATAACTTCTCATTCCTGTTACATCACAAATTAATTTACCAATTTCTGTAGATAGCTGATTATATTATAATCCCAGAAAACATACAAAATTATGTCACTTTACTGAGCTAAATGCTAAGCCTACTATAAATGCCATACAAGGTCTATAAAAATATAATTTGCCTGACAAATAACATCTAATTATTGCAATTAAAACATGACTAAAGATTTGATTAGTGCTTGCCACGAGTTTCTTTCACACATAGACAAGTACTGGATATTTAGGTTACCTGAAGAAGATCACTAGAATAGGAAGACAGACACTAGGATAGGATAGAAAAGGAATTCTAGAATAGATACAGACCAGTAAGAGAGTGGCCCCATTGGATATAGCGCTGTTAGTTACATATAACAATAGGAAACTTATATCACTAATGAATGAGACACATTATCTCGAGCAAAATTAAGGCACAACTAACCAAACGTAAATAATATTGAACTAGACATAAGATTGAACGTGTGTTGATTTGTACCCCAGACTAGCATAGCACAGCACACTACGGATGAACAGACACAATATCAACACTTTAATATTCTATACTACATATTTATAATAGCTGATTTTGTTAATTATATCATTTGTTACATTACCACTGTTTACCTACCACGTTAAGTACGTAACTTTAAAATATTGACTGGAATATATTCTAGTTCGAATAAATAGTTACACCTTACTTGACTATTAATGTCGAAACCACCAAAATAATAATTGAAGCTCATGTAAAAGATTGGCAGCTTCACATGTTTTTTTTATAATAACCTCCACAAGAGAATATTACATCATATTTTATTATCATTCACCTTTATATAATCGTGCGAATAAATTGCATTTAAAGTTACTATAACTAAGATTGGTTTCAAAGTCAGAACTAATGAAAACAGGTACAGAAAGTATGTACTCAACTTTCATAAAATAATAATATTTGAATTATCTCCTAAAATTGAATTAAATTGGAGACATTTGTGTTATCAAAAACCAGTTTAAACTGGTATTAAAAACCTGTTTCAACCACAGACAAATCATAGCATTTGTAGAATATTTCTATCACAGATCGACGTTATTCAGATTAGACCCTGAGTGCGTGGGGAGGTCCTCATGGACTAGTAAGGTCCCGATAGGTACAACGGCTTCATCTCTCTCCCGTAGCTTACGCATCTCGTTCCTCAGTTTGTCGAGGACGGCGTAGTTGGGCTCGTTGTGGCGCGCCTTGTCTTGTAGCAGAGTGATCTGCTGTTCTTCTAGTTTCTTCTCTTTGCAGCTTTTGACGGAACGGGAGCCGTACAGACGGAGTAGCGAGCCCCATGAGCGTACGTGTGGGTGTAGTGCCTAAGGGTTTGAGAGGAGTATATTGAACACTGTTTATACTTACTTTTAGTGAGTACAGAAGATTATCTTTATATGGTACTGTCTGAAATATCAGTAGTAAAGGTTTATAGTATTGTATACCTGTAGTATAGACTGGGAAGCTCGCTGCTTGGCCATCTTCTTGTTCTTGCTGATGACGGTAGCCGTGTGTTTGCCCACCTTCATCGTCAGCTCGATCTTTTGGTACTCCAGTTTCTTCATCTGTCAATTTACTTTAGATTGTAGACATGTATGTAGTGTAACACCTACTTGAACTAACCTCGTGTATGTAATTTGGATCAGCCTATCAGCTGGGGCAAAACATGGCATAATTTTTAGAGATTACAGGTTATTATAAGCATTTGCTTATTGTCTTATGCAGTTTGCAAGAGAAGTTTTGATTAATTTGTTTTAGAGACCAATATATGTAATACCTCAGTATGTATGTGTCGGTCCCCAGCTCCGAAGTTCCTGAGCAGACAGGTGCGCAGTATGGCGTGCGGCGAGGGCTCGCACGTCGCCGCGCAGAACTCCGTGATGCGCGGGTCCTCGATACCCACGTAGTCGAAGAACTGACAACACATTACTAAATTGTCTTACTGACTCTCTGACTAACACACTGTACCAAATCATTATAAAATATCTCCTACATCTAGAATACATGAAAATATTGGAGTTAGAAGCAGAATAGTATGTTTTCTAATTCGTGAATTGGTCGTCGTGAGCTGGTGGGGTGACCAACGTAGCCACGTTATACACTTTAAACGGGTACTTAACACTTTGGCTGCCAACAAAAATCTGTTGAAGGCGAATCCTCCTAGCGCCGGTCATTTTGACCCCCATGGCAGCCAACGTGATAAAGAAGTTTATGAAAGTGACACTGACAATTTACGGGGCAGCACTCAGTAGCGGTACTTACGGTGAAGTCAGGTTCATTAGCATCATTGGGCGCGTTGTTAGGGGCGTGCTCGTCCAACTCATCCTTCATCTCGGGTATAAGTATATGTATGGAGTTCTTCAAATAGCAACAAATAAGTATCTACGTATTTAATTAAAACAAAATTCTACAACTTTCATATAACATTGTGATGCCTTATCAAATATAAACATTATTAACTTATTTGATTGTAAATCATAGTAGAATGTTTTATTTTATATATTTTTTTAAATTGTCAATGTACCCTTACGCTACCGAGTTAATTGTAATAAATAGCTCAAAAATGTGCATAATGATGAAAAAATTTTTTTCGATTGGAGTTTTTTTAGTTTATTCGTTTTTTGAGAACATTTTCTATGGCAACGTAATTTTTTTTTAATTATCGAAAAGTGATTTGAACAAACAGCCCACAGAATTTTATAAAAAAGCTGATATTTTGACGCGTGAAAATTGAGGCAAATTTTTCGGTATTTATTTAATATCTAGAGAAAAAATATTTGTTTCTATTCCAAATAAATTACAGTGTGTTTGGTACATAAAAAGGCACGTGTTCACAAAATCTTCGTAAAATGGGATATTTTTGTCAAAGATAAGATTAAAAAACCAAAATCGTAGTTTTTTGAATTTTACACAAAATTTTGAGGTAATATAAAAAAAAGTGTCAAAAGTTGTAGATCTTTTTATTACCTACAAGTTTGCATCATTTAACTTTTTTTCATAGGACTTGTAGTTTCGCCGAAAATTGCGATTAACCGATTTTTACTCTTAAAACCTCCCTCCCCCCACTTCCCGAACTCGGTTGGAGTGGAATTTTTATTTTTTTCTTGTTTTAGCATATTCTCTTCCATTTCCAATAGGTTTCATTCTACTATAAATTTCTTTTACTTTTTACCTTTATTAGAGGTATCTGCACTCTTCTTTGTCAGTTTTCTTACAATTATTTGAAATGCATGCTGTATGTGAGTATGTTACACTTACCAAGTTGTTTGAACTCATAGACGGGTTGTTTCTGCAGCGCTCGACGCACATACTCGTGGAACACAGATAGGTAGCTGCGCCCGTTCATGTTCATCACCCAGTCGCGCTTGGTCGTCTTACCACCACCTGCAATCATACACATTTATATTTAATAGTATATCAACTTAGAAAAGAAGTAAATTTTTGGGAAAATATACCAGTTCTGTTGTAAAGTTTGTCAAGATTGAGTAAACTTAGTAGAAACACCATAGTTACCCGCATTCTCTTCTCCCGTGTTGGCCGGCTGCGCAGGGATAGTGATCAGCTTGGTGCCCTCAGGTAGCGTGGGGTACTGGAGCGTCTTCCGAGCCTTCGTGTACTTACGGCGATCAGCCCAACGTCTGGAAGAATACAAAAAAGCTAGAAACTGCTGATTTTAACGAAAACTTTACGTGCAACGCAAAGAGTACATTTTTGAACAAGCTTCCACTAAATTAATTGCATACTCACTTGAAATGCATGATATTAACAGTCTTAAACTTGAACAGGCGTCGGCAGTATTCGTTGATCTGTTCAGCGGAGAGATGCTGCGTCTTCCAGCTGGTGCTGACGGTCTCGACCCGCGGCGGCGGCATCACTATACCTCCCGGCAGTACCACCGGCTGTCTCCGCTGTAGGTCTCTAGGACACTCACCATTCTCCTTATTAGTTATTACACTGACTAGTTGTGTTTCGTTCTTAGATGTTCCAGGTTGATTTTCCAGTTCATTATTCCCACTCGCAATTTCTTGTCCATTAACAGCATCAGCTGTTATATCAGTTGTGAAGTCTTCAAGTTTGGTGTCTTCCTTCATTACAATGTCACATTGTAGCTCTATAGCATCGCCAGTGGTTGCTGTACCAGTGCTACTGTCCTGGCTGTTCTCGCAGTAGTCTATCTTGGTAGACTGTGAGTTAATGACCCAATTGCCCGTACGGATCTGTTCTGCAATCCTTTTGTCAATTTCCTTCTGCTTTTCTTCCTCTTCAAGAGCTCGGCGGTAAGCAAAGCATGGTATGGCGCTAATCGGTATATCATGACGCTGAAATAAAAGAACCGAGTTAATTATCATGCAACTAATAATGATTATCGCACAGAAATCCGATCATTCTTAACTATTTATACTTAACACAGTCACATGTAGCACTCACCCGAGTATTGCCCGATCCAAGAAAGTAAGGTTTGGAGAGCGTGCACACCCTGGTGGCGCGGTGCATGTAGATGGGCATCCCGCTGATGTGACGCACCATGATCCAGTCCAGGGGCAGCACCTCGAAGTGGTTCACACCCTTCTCTGTGGAAATAGGTAGATTTTTATAGTTTGATAGCAGAGATATTCAACTACTGTAGCATTTACTTATTTTGAGTTTGTTGTGTCTTGCTTGAACTATGAATACTTGTAGAACCTACATAAGGCAACAACATGCCTGCATAAAGCATGGAACGGAGGCCGTTATCCCACATCCCATGTAATAATGTCTCCTTGTCCCAGGAACAGAAGTATTACAGTATAGGTCCTATTTTACCTATTTATGGAGGTTTTGCATACTACTACATTCATTATAATCATACTAGCAAGCGGACAACATATGAAATCCATGCTTACCTTCTAGAACTGTAGTTTGTCTAGTAATGTACGCTTTCTCCTTCTGCTTGGGAGCACCCTTGAAGTCCTCCGGAAGGTCTTCCTCCAGCATCTTCTCGATCTCTTCTTCTGGCAGACCTTTGAATACATCTACCACTTTAACTACCTTGCAGACATTATTTCATCATAGTAGACACAAAGATTTCCCATAGTTTTGTTGAAGTAATACTTAAAAGTAAGAAGATCATTCTTTAATTATTAAAAGAACCCTGAACTTTATTTAGCTAAGTATGTATTAGTTTGTATAGACAATAAGACAGGTAATTTGATTATAAAAACCTTCTAAGAAATAAAAAATTAAAATCATGAAGCACAAGATAAAACAAGTAATATTTGATGCAGGACAGAAATAAATAATTGTCAGAGAATCTGAAACTAAACTTTGGGGTACATAGTACACACCTAGAATGAAGGAAATCAAAAATTAAATTAGAAACAGTACTCCCTGATAAATAAGTACAGGATTGCATGTAATATCGAAGAGAAACAATTATTCATTACTTACATTGCAGTTAAAGAATAAATACTAAAATAAATATACATATAAATATAATATAAAATCTAAATCTTGTATGACTGGTACATAATAACAGTAGTTCTTTGACTGCAAGTGTAGAAACACACTATCGGAGAGACAGAGCATGCAAGACAATACACACAAAGACAGGACTACCGTCAGAGCTATCAGATTCTTCATCGTTGCTGTCCTCATCATTAGACTTGACCTCGTCCAACACCTTGAACTCTCTCAGCCTCTCCAGTTCTTCAGGAGTCACAAAGTTACCGTAGCTATCCTCACTACCAAACTTTTCCTCCCCGTTCTCTTGATTCTCTTTGAACATATAGGAAGTACAGGCCTGGCTACTTGATGCTTCACCGTCATTCAGTCTTAGCTTTTTTGCCGCTGGTACTTCCAATTGGGTTTCTTCACTCATCTTTCACTCTGTCTAAAATATTTATTACTTTAATTGTTTATTTGCATTGATGAGAGAGGCTAGGATTGGATTATGTAGCTTATATTATCTGCACAAATAGAATTATAATTGTAAAAGTTACTCATTCTTAACTGGGTGTGGTTTTACAGTTTCTAAGCACATAATATAAACAATAGTAACAATAATCAATTAAGTTATGTACACTGAAGTGACAATACAGTATAATTACTTAAAAATATAGTTTTGGTGACACTCAATTTGTTTTATTCAAGAGACTTTAACTCTGTTTTATAGTTGTTTCCTTGCTTATCACTATTAATACCTAGTTTCTGTGAATTTATCTAGTAGTTAGTTAATAACTTGACTATACTCATATACTTTGTGATGACTAAACATAAGCTGCAAATACTGTGAAAGCAGGTCATGTTACAATGTGCTTCAAATGCAAATTGATTGTCTTCCATGGCACAAACAATTTATTGATTTAATACTACTCTAGAGCTGACTATGAGGATACAACCTAACATGATTATGAACATCTACTCTTGATTTAAATGATTACAGAAACAAAGTGGGGGGTGGTACAGTCCTAACAGTATTCCAGCACTAAGTGTCAACAAACACCTGAAGGGTTTTACCTTTGAGGTTATTCACATAAATTATGTTGGAGTAAGATAGTCCACAACTAGCGATGGAACTTAAAATCCAATGTGTATCAACAGTTGGATTCCAACCATCGCTCGATGTAAACTTTCGGTAATTCTGTGACCGCGTGAAAGGCGTGCGCTACGGCCGCGGAGATGTGGCAGAGTTGCGCCAGACTAGAGCCTCTGATCGTTTATACAGAGTCTAGTCTGTAGCAAAACCGCTTTAATACACCCGCAGGATACCACCTCGGGCAGCGCTGCTAATGTATTCCAGTGTTCTCTGCAAAGACAACTTGAGACTTGTGACTTGCAAAAAGGTCAAACTGAATAACGCTATATTACGTTCGTAAGGCTAAGCACTGTAAGCTAATTAACTACAAACAAACAAATTATTATGATTTATTGACATTATGCACTGTAAACTGTAATCTGACCGTTTTGCAAGTGTGCTAGAAAATATTTTTACTTACGTGACCCGTACTCAAAACAATGTTTATTAAATTTCAGATTATATAAATGATTTCGCAATCTTAAGAACCTAATTAACACAACGATAAATAAATCGTAGACCAAAATATGTGTAAATAATTTACGATTTTATTCAAATATTCGGTAAACCCACAGCCTTTCCCATTAATTCTACTTTTTTATGAGTTTGTTCTCTCTCTGCTTTTTTTTATTGGATGAATGATTGAACGAATGACTGAATGAAATGAACAAATGTGAGTTACCAACTTTCGAAAATATTTGTCCCTAATAACGGAAAAATATTCAAAGTAAGAAGTTTCCAATCCAAATAAATATTGTTTACATAATATTATAAGCTTCTTACACAGGTGTCCCAAAACTCAACAATATAATTTAACTCAGTGATTAGCCTTCTTCTACTACGGTAAAATAAAGTGGAGAGAAAGTAAAAATATTTGCATAATAAAAAAAAAGTTTTTAATAAAAAAATTTTCAGATTTTTCAAAAATGGAAATATTTATTTTCTTGTTATTTTCAGAGCCGCCATAAAGACCTATTACTGGGTTAAATGATATCGATAAACCTGTATATAAAAATGAATTGATGTTCGTTAGTCTCGTTAAAACTCGAGAATGGCTGGATCGATTTCGCTAATATTGATCTTGAATTATTTGTAGAATTCTAGGGAAGGTTTAAAAGGTGAGAACAAAAATCGAGGTCACACGAATACTAGCTGACCCGGCAGATGAGGTAGTATTTAAATAATATTATTATTGAATGGAAAAAATATAATTTGTACACCACTACACTACTATAGATTTACTATTAACTAGCAAGTTACTATCATTAAACAACTTTTCTAGTTTTAGAGTCCAATTCACTTTAGTGATCAATCGAAGACCACGCCTTTGACATTCTATTTATTGATAAAATATATCTTCAAGTTTTTGGTTGTTGTCAAAGTTTAAGAATTTATTTTAATTAATCCTTACTTAGGCACAATCTAAATTGTTGAGAATTTTGGGTTCTTTAGGGGTAATTTATTATTGTGAATGATAATTTCTCCTGTCTTAGGTGTATTTTCTAACACATATATTGTGATTTCAGGGATTTCACAAATAAAATAGCAGTATTATTTTTAATCATTTTTATTCACCACAGTAAATCCAATGTTTTCATAATCTACAATTTACCAATTATTACATGACACAAGTCTTTATCAATTTAAGTATGTGCCTTGGCATAGAAATTTAGTCACAAAAAATACATCGAAATAATATTTTCACTTACAACCTATGAACATTTATCACAGTGACTTGCAGCATTCGAGACATTCGATGAAAGCTGCATATGTTTACCCTTATATTGGAAAACGTGGCAAATGTGGCAACCCTAGATATTTCAAACCTCCATCTTTGATTGAATTTTACAAATAAAAAAGTGAATGTAATAGCCACAGATGTTAGTCAGTGATAGTTTTATAAAAAACAATAAATATATTATATTCTTTTACATTTGGGCCACATAGATAGTTACACTACTTTTAAAAGACACGTTTGCGTTTCAATCATTAAATATTTGAAGAATACAGCCTTTTATTTTGTTACATTAACGCAAGGGGTTTACATCAACATTATACCTATATTTTTATTAAATTACATTTAAATAAAATACACTACGCTTATATGAATTGAAAAAATCTGAGTTATATTATTTTAACCTGCTAAACACAATCTACGCGTGTGTCACAACTATTGAAGGAATTCGTAATAGTAAGGGACAATTTACTTTTTGTTTAATCTGGCTAGTTTAGTTGCTATGTAAATAGAATTGGAAGGCGGGAAATCAAATATCTTTACACAAATTGGCATCCACCATCACGCTACATTTCTATAACGTTTTACCTACCTATGAAACTGCAGATCTGACGGTAATTTTATAGCTGAAGACTATAATACTGTTCAACAATGAGTTTTGATTAATAGAGAAGTATATTTTCCACATAAGCGTAGTGTTACAGTACTAGCAGGCTACCGGCGCCGCCGCCGCGGTTTGGGTGGCGGCGCGACGCTGACCTGTGCGTCGGCCAGCTCGGCGTGCGAGGCTCCGGCTTGCTGCAACTGGCCACGAGCTTCCACGAAGAACATCACGTCTCGCAGCTGTTCTTTTAGCTCGGATACCTGTGAAGAGTAGGAATATAAGTCTTCATACATATTAAGTCTCTATCTTAATTTGTTTACATGTTGACTGAATTAGAATAAGCGGATTTTATATGTAACTATCCAAGAGTTGCGCAATGTTTACGAGCTCCGGTCTTGGCTTGAAATGAATCGGGTACCTCGAACATTTTAGAGTAAGCCCTATAATTATTTGAATTGATCATGATAAAATTCTATTACAGTAATTTTCTACTTCTTAGTGAATAAATCTTCCCCAATCTACAATGTAGTGATAACTTACCTCCTTAACAAAGTTCTCCTCCTTGACTTTAGCCCTGGCCTGCCACTCCGCCTGGCTGTTAGCGAGGGCAGCGGCCAGTCCTCGTTCCTCTGACAACTCGTTTTGCAATACTGATAGTCTGGGAAAACATTAAAAAATATTATTTATTATCTATTTCAAATACATAATTGCAACAATGCATTTACTATCCGAACGGATAGATATTATAAGATTATTAATTTAAGGTAATAATCCATTTTTCGCTAGGTAATAACTGGAAAATAATTAATGGCAATTTAAAAAGTCGTAAAATCCAGTTATGCGACTTAACTCTGCTTCTAGTCTACATTTGTACTAATCACACATTGCATACAATTCCTAAATGATATGAATACAAAACGGTTACAATTTATTTTTGAGGTGGGAAAATAATTCAATGACTTCTCCCGCATTTCTTGGGTGAGGCAAGAGGAAGTGTCAGACTATATTAGATTCACTAAAAATCATCCCGTTCCTTCTCCTGCTTTAAACCGGAGCCCCGTTAACCTGTTATCCGCAGCTCCGGAATGGTTACAAAACCTTGATTAACTATGCAAATAGTGTAGTAAGGAGTACTAACTTGTTGGTAACTTGCTGCAGCTTCCTCTCCAAGTTCTTATTCTCCCGCGTGAGTGTGGCGACCTGCTCGCTCAGCTTGGAGGACGACGCCTCCGCCTCCGTCGCTCGGAACCGAAGCTTCTCACACTCCGATATGTGCTCCGCTTCTAACCTGTATAAATAGTTTTAATTAAGACTTTAGCACAGTTATGTTTAAGTGAGACCCTCTCATTTTCAACCAGTAGACTGGACTTTTGTGATAGTTTAAAGGGCATACAAGCAAACGGTTCGCTGGTGATAGACGAATGATATCACCCATCATGGACATCCGCAGCACCAGACATTTTCATAAAGAATATGCTCTTTTCTTAAATGTTTGAAGGTTTTGTCAGTAAACAAATACCGCAGGCAATATGCGACTTATAATGACTTATAATATTAATAATATCTCCAACTAACTTGTTCATCTTCTCCTCGTAGAACATGCGCTGGCTGTCGAGCTGCTGCGTCAGTATGTACGTGAACTCCAGCTGCGCAGAGTCCAGTTTCTCCCCCCCACAGGCGGAGTCTTCTGAAGTGAACCCCCCCTCCGCAGCCACCAGCTTACCATCAGCTTTGTTCTGCACTAGGCGGTGGACGAAGTTGTCACCTGAGGGAATGGAATATTATTAGAAGTAGATCTGTATTTCTGAAAGGGTAGGTAATAAGAGATGGTCACTTCACAAGTTATAATGAGACTTGTATGTATTTGTTAGACTACTTGCTGTATCGAGAATATCGCAACATGTAATGTAACTGGTGCTTTTTCATAAATGATCATTGAAACCAAGAGCAAGAGTAGCATTTACTGGGAGTTTGAGCATCATCATCACCTGCATGTTCATGAAGACTTACCCGCATAATCCCAAACTCTATTAGATCCCAGCTGCAGTGCGTACGTGTGGTTTGACGCTAAGAAATGTTTAGCTGCATGTCCACCTTCGTACCTGTAGGAATATAAACAAATTGTGGTAAATAAAAAATCTGTAAGTAAGCACCTATATCGTCTAACGGCGCGTTCCAATAAACTACCAATCGGTAAATTTGCTTACGAGCCGTAGAATTTTGACACATTTTGTATGGAGCTTATGTCAAAATTCTACGACTCGTAAGCAAATTTACCGATCCGTAGTTTATTGGAATGCGCCGTAAGTTATCAGCTACCAAGAGATGGGTAATAGCAGAACATTTGGTGGCCTGCGATTTCCAAGTTGCCTGTCAACTTTCATGGTTATGGCAATCCCCCAATTTTGAGGGGAGAAGGGGATCATTGATGATGAAGAATAAAAATCTGCGATTATTTCTGTGGTATATTGTTTAAAACGTAAAAAAAATATGCTGCTACTGACCGGCCGCATCCAACATTCCCGCAGATGAGACAGATCCACAGCGTGCCGGCTTCCACGCCGTCCAACAAACCTTCGGCCACGCCGCTAAAGTTTTCTCGCGTCTCGTCGCCGTCTTCTTCTGTATAGTGAGGAGAAAAGAAGAAAGTGTCTTATTTAAATCACATTTTCTTTACGACATACAAAGAGTTTCTTTTTCTCAGATTTTATGTAATTAGTTTGGAGTTGGTATGAATCTAAAAAAGTGTAGAGATTGTATAGGAGCGATTGCTATTGGCCTTCTACAACTGGCCAAGGATAATCCACAAAAGTATAAGTTGTGGCAAAAACAATGAGGTGGAAAATGGTTTGTCACAGGAAGTCTTAAAAGGATTTTTGCGCGTATTAAGAAGGGAGGATTTAAGCATCGTCTTATTAGAAAGTGAATGTGCGATCATCATAAGTTCGCGCGAATTTTTATTGCCGGAACTTGCGATTTTAAAATGAGAATGATAAGGTTATATTGTGTGAATGAAAGTGATATGAAAGTAAATCAAGTTTATGATATGGACGATGTCCTTTATGAGGAGGACGGTTAAGGGGCAAGAAGAGTCTTAACTGAGAATGTGGTTTACATACCTGCGAGGGCAGCTCGCTCGCACTGGAAGCAGACAGCCTGGCCGCGCGGCTCCGGCGTCTGGGCGCACCGACACACCGGGCAGCGCGCGTCCCGCCAGCGCACCAGGCACTCCGCGTGGAACGCGTGCGCGCACTGCACGCTCAGCACGCCCGCCACACTCTCGTCCATGCGCTCTGGCGTACACAACATTCCTACATTACTATCTGAACTATCTCCTACATTACACCAGGCACTCCGCGTGGAACGCGTGCGCGCACTGCACGCTCAGCACGCCCGCCACACTCTCGTCCATGCGCTCTGGCGTACACAACATTCCTACATTACTATCTGAACTATCTCCTACATTACACCAGGCACTCCGCGTGGAACGCGTGCGCGCACTGCACGCTCAGCACGCCCGCCACACTCTCGTCCATGCGCTCTGGCGTACACAACATTCCTACATTACTATCTGAACTATCTCCTACATTACACCAGGCACTCCGCGTGGAACGCGTGCGCGCACTGCACGCTCAGCACGCCCGCCACACTCTCGTCCATGCGCTCTGGCGTACACAACATTCCTACATTACTATCTGAACTATCTCCTACATTACACCAGGCACTCCGCGTGGAACGCGTGCGCGCACTGCACGCTCAGCACGCCCGCCACACTCTCGTCCATGCGCTCTGGCGTACACAACATTCCTACATTACTATCTGAACTATCTCCTACATTACACCAGGCACTCCACGTGGAACGCGTGCGCGCACTGCACGCTCAGCACGCCCGCCACACTCTCGTCCATGCGCTCTGGCGTACACAACATTCCTACATTACTATCTGAACTATCTCCTACATTACACCAGGCACTCCGCGTGGAACGCGTGCGCGCACTGCACGCTCAGCACGCCCGCCACACTCTCGTCCATGCGCTCTGGCGTACACAACATTCCTACATTACTATCTGAACTATCTCCTACATTACACCAGGCACTCCGCGTGGAACGCGTGCGCGCACTGCACGCTCAGCACGCCCGCCACACTCTCGTCCATGCGCTCTGGCGTACACAACATTCCTACATTACTATCTGAACTATCTCCTACATTACACCAGGCACTCCGCGTGGAACGCGTGCGCGCACTGCACGCTCAGCACGCCCGCCACACTCTCGTCCATGCGCTCTGGCGTACACAACATTCCTACATTACTATCTGAACTATCTCCTACATTACACCAGGCACTCCGCGTGGAACGCGTGCGCGCACTGCACGCTCAGCACGCCCGCCACACTCTCGTCCATGCGCTCTGGCGTACACAACATTCCTACATTACTATCTGAACTATCTCCTACATTACACCAGGCACTCCGCGTGGAACGCGTGCGCGCACTGCACGCTCAGCACGCCCGCCACACTCTCGTCCATGCGCTCTGGCGTACACAACATTCCTACATTACTATCTGAACTATCTCCTACATTACACCAGGCACTCCGCGTGGAACGCGTGCGCGCACTGCACGCTCAGCACGCCCGCCACACTCTCGTCCATGCGCTCTGGCGTACACAACATTCCTACATTACTATCTGAACTATCTCCTACATTACACCAGGCACTCCACGTGGAACGCGTGCGCGCACTGCACGCTCAGCACGCCCGCCACACTCTCGTCCATGCGCTCTGGCGTACACAACATTCCTACATTACTATCTGAACTATCTCCTACATTACACCAGGCACTCCGCGTGGAACGCGTGCGCGCACTGCACGCTCAGCACGCCCGCCACACTCTCGTCCATGCGCTCTGGCGTACACAACATTCCTACATTACTATCTGAACTATCTCCTACATTACACCAGGCACTCCGCGTGGAACGCGTGCGCGCACTGCACGCTCAGCACGCCCGCCACACTCTCGTCCATGCGCTCTGGCGTACACAACATTCCTACATTACTATCTGAACTATCTCCTACATTACACCAGGCACTCCACGTGGAACGCGTGCGCGCACTGCACGCTCAGCACGCCCGCCACACTCTCGTCCATGCGCTCTGGCGTACACAACATTCGTACATTACTATCTGAACTATCTCCTACATTACACCAGGCACTCCGCGTGGAACGCGTGCGCGCACTGCACGCTCAGCACGCCCGCCACACTCTCGTCCATGCGCTCTGGCGTACACAACATTCCTACATTACTATCTGAACTATCTCCTACATTACACCAGGCACTCCGCGTGGAACGCGTGCGCGCACTGCACGCTCAGCACGCCCGCCACACTCTCGTCCATGCGCTCTGGCGTACACAACATTCCTACATTACTATCTGAACTATCTCCTACATTACACCAGGCACTCCGCGTGGAACGCGTGCGCGCACTGCACGCTCAGCACGCCCGCCACACTCTCGTCCATGCGCTCTGGCGTACACAACATTCCTACATTACTATCTGAACTATCTCCTACATTACACCAGGCACTCCGCGTGGAACGCGTGCGCGCACTGCACGCTCAGCACGCCCGCCACACTCTCGTCCATGCGCTCTGGCGTACACAACATTCGTACATTACTATCTGAACTATCTCCTACATTACACCAGGCACTCCGCGTGGAACGCGTGCGCGCACTGCACGCTCAGCACGCCCGCCACACTCTCGTCCATGCGCTCTGGCGTACACAACATTCCTACATTACTATCTGAACTATCTCCTACATTACACCAGGCACTCCGCGTGCATTAGCATTCCCTGGTGTGGACATAACTATCTGCATCTATAGGTACACCGTTACGCTTGATGCTTTCTTGCATACTATAAGACAAATTCCTATCCGTTTTATGTCTGCCGGCTCGTAATAACGCTTAAAATATTGAATAGATTTTCAACAGATTAACAGTATAAGGTAATGGCATAAGCTGTAATATATATATAAAAAAATATTATTATATTTGCTTTGACATTCAAAAGTGCCTTCCTGGTCTATTTGAAATAAATAATTTTGACTTTGACTATGAAAAAGTGTGAGCTGAAAAGTACCTAAATGATATAAATAACACATTTTCAACTTAAAACTACTTACCCAGGCACACAGGACAAGTAGGCAGCTCGGTGTGTGAGGGGGGCGGAGTGCCATCCCTGGCCCACTCCACGCGCGACACCCAGGCCATGTGGCACAGGGCGTTGGGTTCCAAGCTGCTGTACGGCACCCCATCGAATGTCTCGTGGAACTCACGCGCCGCGTCACTGGTGCGGAATCTGGAACAACCAAATAATAAATGATGAAGTCCTTTAAAAATTAATATTAGAACACCAGCACCAAATTAGATGGTTCTTTTCTAGAAAAGGTGTGTAGAAAAACTAAATTTAACAAATTCATGGAGCAAACTATCAGCATTACAAAACTCTGGTAGTAAATAAGATTAATTGTCAAATATTTAATTAAGTAACAAAATCATTATTACATTGGACAGAGCAGTCATTATTGTAACACTTAATTAAGAAGTAACTTACGTAAATAAAGCCATGTAATGATCAGGTGAGCCATCCCTCAGCACCCTGACATGAGCAATGTCCTGCTGGCAGGCCGCTGCAAAAGCCAGAAGGTCTGGAGCCCCCAGAGCCCCAGGCACAGACAGCAGACACAGGGTCTTTGCCTCTTCTGCTTCTTTCATTTCACTAAAACAATAATAAATAATCTAATGTTGAACAGGTCATGAAGCATTGTTAAACTTTTTGTTATTTTTTTAAAAAGAAAATATTAGTGTGGGGTTACACACACTAGGTTTTCTCCTGTGTCGTAGGTGCGCTTGCAAACATACAATTTCACATTCACATGACACCCAGACACGAAACAACAACTTGTGGATCACCGTGTGGTAATTCCTAATTAATCTATTAAATTGACAACACTTTATAAACAAAAGTATCTATGTCTGGGTTGCAGTAATGTTGAGATTCCATGACAAATTTAAATTAACAAGAACATAATCTGAACTATTAGATATTTGAGCAAATAAATCAAGAGCTTACTTTTCTTTGTACAGATGTAGGACTCCCTTTGTGACTTCAACGAGAGGGTTTCCACAGAAGAAACTGATGGTATCATCTTCCTCAGACATGCTGTTTTCAGGAGGGGAGCGTCTAGAGCTGGTGGGCAGGATCCCTGTGTCCGTATTAGGGCCTGTGAGGACACTGGCATATGTCTCTACGGTGATGGTCTTGGACTCACGGGCTCCACGGTCTTTCTTCTTCTGTTCTTTAGCAGCTTCTGAATAAGTTAGAGAGAATATAAATATGTTTGTTTAATATTTTCTAGAATTTTCTTTCTTTCTTTCAATGACACATGTACAGTTTTATACAAGCTTTGACTGTAAATGTTAGAATAGATAGGTAAAATGACCCTCTGACCTTATAATTAGATTCATTCGTATTTAATTAGTAGTATGCCTTTGTTTGCATAAGTTTGACTTCAAAATATTTTTAGATTTCGAAATTAAAGTGACTACTTTTTTCTTTGTCTACATTTAATTATTTGATTCACAATATAGTTTTGGGTTCAGAAATTGGAAATTAATCTTATTGTGAACAGTTTTTTTTACAAGATGTCTGTCTACTGTTTGCTATTTACTGTAAACACCACGGATGAGCGTTGTCTACGTGTTTTCTAAAATAATGCAGTTTTGATACATTAGCTGTGTGGTTTGACCCAGTTTCTATTAAATGTAATAAGGATAACATAAATCAGAATATCTTACCCATTTCAGCAGGATTATCGCCCATTTCGGGAAGATCTTCGTCGATTTCAATACGGAGAACACACAAAGACACGGACATTTACAAGCAAATTATTTATTCAAATAAAAAGAAAGAAAAGGTTCCATTCAGCCTTTGCACATCACTGAAGATTATAATGATACTTTATTGCATGATAGCGCAAACAAAGCAATAAATTCGAGAAATTTTAGGAATCACAGCACAATCAGATGACAACAGCTTGGACAAATAAAAAATAATCAATTTAGATAGATAGTTTATGGCTTTTACAAGTGAGATAGTGATATCACATTAAACCATGAGAGAAAGTGATGCAACGATAACTTCAAAATTTCATCAACAACAAAACTCTTGAACATCGGGTTCGGCCAATAAGCTTTTAGTATTTGACATTATTGACAATTTGACGTGAACAGCTGACACAGCGACAATGGAGTACGATACGTCAATAAGAAATACCATAGACCATCCAATTTTCAATAGGACGAAAATTTTATTATTGTGAAAATAAATGTAACAACATTTACTTTCTAAACGTTTACTTCAATCATAGGATTAGTTTCTTTAACTAAAGTAATTTGACTGGTTACATTTTGTTATTACATTTTTGAACCAACTGACAAAAGGTTTGCAAAGTGCGTGTATCCGAACAAGATTCAATGAAAAAAAAAACAACATTGTAGTTTCACGTTTTCCCATTGTACATTGCGTATTTTATGATAGCAAAGAAACATTAGCTAATACAAAAAACGTAATTGGTTTCAAAAATTTAAAAAGTCGCTCTAATTTGATGCGAAGTGGAAATAGTAGAAAAAAATATTCAATATGGCTACAGATCATACGACGTGAGCTGTCAGCTGTAATAATTTTTGTTTCTTTGTGTTTATTACGCCTTTAAAAATGTTATGATCGTTACGTACACGCGAATATGGGTGCGAAAGACTCGAAACCATCTTTTATATCTTACGAGGATGCAGTGAAACGAGGTACGACCAGTGCTTGAAGTTGATAGAAGTGCGTTGTAAGAATGTGATGAATATCGGTTTATTTTATTTGCAGTGTCTGATAGTGAGTTGAGACGTATACGTGAAGCGTTCAAGAGATGTGCCGGTGCAAATGGAACGGCCTTGAGCTTAGAGGCTTTTGTCCATGAAGTGCTTTGTGATGGAGTTCCCTGCGAGGTGGCCGAGTGGCTGTACCAGGCTTGTGGCGGCACCAAGAGAGGCATCGCCTTCAGGGAGCTGCTGTGCGGGATCGTGGTCCTCACTAAGGGCAACATCGAGGAGAAAATAAAGTGAGTAGTGCTCTGTGTGTCCATTGTTAGTTGTAAACAATTACATCACAGTAATTATCATAATAATAACGATATATTGTTGTGTTGTGTTAGTCGCGACAAATTCTTCTCACTAACATAACTAGGAAAAATATTTTTAAAATAAATAATAAGAACCGTACAACTTCAGAAGTTACAATAAATTTTTTAATGGTAGGTAAACAACAAATTACTAATAATAGTTTTCAAGAAGCCCTCTGGTGTAGATATATTATTTGTATATGGGATTGACAACATGCAATGAGTTGCTAGTTTTCTGTAATTTTCCGAGATAGTATTCATCTTGATACAATTGAATTGTTACCTACAAGTGACCACAAAGAGCTGACTTCTGTGGTTTAACTTATTATCACAATGCAAACCAATATGATAATGATCAACATACAACCTGATGGCAATCTTATATCACGAAATAAATACATAGTATATTTATTGTAGTTAGATAAAACATTAACAGACTAAACTAAATTAAAAGTAAATGAAAAAGTGCTTATAAAATTTCCTGTTTTATCTTAATTACAAGATGAATCAGATTTTTAATTGTATGTTGCAATCAGAATGAGAGTTGAATTAATTAAGAAATAACTCATTTCTCCATTATTCTGTCTTTAATAGGTAGGCAAGGAATACAATCTACGAATAAAAATAATCTGGTATAATGTACCTAAGTTAAATATATGCTACCATAACACATGAATGAACACTGCTTATATTTTTACTTTATCCTCTAGACACCTGGAGTACTATAAATAGTATTAAATAAATGTAAGAAGTAAAGGCCGAACGTTATTTAGCGGGAAAAAACAAACACTCGGGAATTGATGCTATAAAAAGGCTGCCCGGTCGTACTCGAAGCACAAAGTTCTAAAACGTTCGGCCTTTACAGCAACATTTATTTAATACTATTTATAGTACTCCAGGTGTCTAGAGGTTATGCAATAATTTACTCATTAAAATAATGAAGTGAGATTATTACTGATGTTAACATAATGACTGACAGGTTTTCATTAAAATTGTCTGTGTTTATTTATGTAACTGTGACATAAGTGTGATGTATTAAAAATAAATTACCCTTAGACTGCCTGTCATCTCCCCAAAAACAGGCAAAAACTCTGCCCAAGTATTCTAAGTAGAATAGAATATGCAAACAAACCTTCAAACTATTATAATAACAGTGCCACCAACATTAAAATAACATTTCCTAAACATTCACAAATTATGTGTTATTATCCTCCATACATTGGTGAAGCACTTTAAAAATAATTTTGGTACAATTGTTAAGTAAAAACATATCTATCTCGGGCTTCCTGTTACACATGTAATCACACAATTTTGCATATCTCCTGATTATGTACAGAGCTATGATGTCAGCAATCAAATCGCTGACTTTGTACAATCATTATTATAACAATATTTTATTTTATTGACTAACTATTTTCATTCTGTTGCTATTTTTGCCATTTTTTTCATGGTCATCAAATTTTTAAATAGTTATTGCAGTACTGTGAGAAGTTTAATACCTAATTAATTTATCAAGCTCTATTATAACTACCTAGTTTAGGTGATTAAAAATAAATTTATTTATGTTACTGTGTCAATCATGTTGTCAATCTTGTACTAAAATCAATAGTTTTTACTTAGAAGATTACCTATTTAGAAGTGCATACCTAATATTAGTTTTAAGTGTAAACTAAGAATTTCTTGGAATGCTATGTTCTCTATTTGTGGTCATTAGGACATTTGTCAGATTACTGTGGATTTTAGCAATGCACCGCTAAAAATACCCATTGCCCACTGCAATGGATGGATTTATATTTCTTCTCATGTTTAAACACTCTTTTATCATCACAGCACAACAATATATTATCCATATCATACAATTTTAGGTTTCTATGGACACTATATGTGAACAACCAAGGAGACAATGGCACATACATATACAAGAGAGATTTCGCGCGAACTCTCCACCTGGAATATAGTTCACTGCCCTACACTGGGGCACAAAGAAATGCAGAAATACTTTTGAGCCTTTTTGGCCCAGCAGAAAAGGTCACTTTCGACCAATTCCGGTCATGGCTATTGATACACAAAGATGCGACAGTGCTGTCCAAATGGCTATTGTCCGAAGTCAATGTGGCCCAGGATCTGGAGACCCCCACATTCTACCAGAGCCTGGCAGGAGTCACACATTTGGAGGAGCGGGTGAGTGCATACTAAGCTTTATTATCATACAGATAAGGTTTAATATTTGTGTCTTCTTCTCTCTTATCTTGACATGATATTTTTCGCCGTAAGATTAACGAGAGTAAGATTAAGAGTGTTTTGAAACAATCAACACGTGAATGCTTTGTGCTAATAAAGATTTGAGTCAATCGGATCGTGTAGACGGCGCGGGTGAATTTCAAAACAAAGCGGTCTTTGTAATAATACATTCCAGGCACATATCAATCGATAACTAATGCGGATTTAAGTATAAAGATAAATCGGGCAAAGGCCCGAAAACGACAAATCCTGCTTACTCAGTGTGAAAATCTTTTATAATCGTGATTACTGTACATTTCATCCAATCCTGAATTGTCCAATAAATATATCCTGAATTGCCCGATTTTTCGGACCTGGGTAAATTCTTGGTCAGTAATCGATAGCGCGAAAGTGGCCTATCCAGTTGATCATGATACGGGCACTGATAGGATATCAATGGTATCGCCAGACATCATGTTGTGACGTCAAATGGCCCGAAAATGTCTGGGAACTGCGCGAAATTGATTCACTGATTAGTGTTATTAGCTAGATACAAATAGGTACTAGTCAGTATGAGCGTGCAGTTGGAAGTAGATGAAGTTAGGTTGCTAACAATAGGAGTTCTTTGTTCAGTTGATATAGTTACTTTAGTATTTATGCCATTTCAGTAGCCACATAAAGCTTTTATTCTTGACTAGCGTCCGCCAGCGACCTCGCTCGCAATTCCTCGCGGATAAAAATGCCTATGTGTTATTCCAGACCATAATCTACCCCTCTTCCAAATTTCATCTCGATCCTTTCAGTTGTTTTGACCTGAAGGAGTAACAAACACAAACAAACAAACATACACACTTTCGCATTTATAACATTAGTAGGAATAAGTGTAAACTAAATGGCAAAAGTAATTAGTTTTATGTAATTAGTTAACTATTATGTCTGGCGAGGCTTACAAAGCACTTAGTTAAGTAATGAATACGTAGTTGGTACACCAACTAAATATTTTTTCGCACCTCAACATTAGATACGCGCAATAATACAGCCAATAGAATTACTAATATAATAAATTAATCGTTTTAATAATATCCGCGTAGCTTTATCTCATTTTCCGCTCTGATTAAGCATATCAATATGCAAAATTAAAATTGTTAATCGCCATTTTAAATACGTGCATGAAACTAAGCTGTTAATTGTTTCATTACTGCTTGGAAGGTTGTTGTTATACAAAGTTCTTAACAATTGATTAGATTTGTAATCATGTAGATGAGTCTTTGAAACAGATTAACTTGTAATTAGGAACACAAGGTTTTCTATACCACCATGTCGAATGCTTCCCATGTTTAGGGAAGTAAAAACTATTCTAGATTGTTCGAATCGAATTGATACGAAGAAGTTATTTATCTAGTATCTAGGTAAGACTATCTATAGTCGTATCTGTGATATTTTTGTACTAAGTCAGTGCAAAGTGATTTAGTTTATCATGTTTCAAAATCTTTCTTTAGATAAATAGTGTTCTTCAACTATTTTATAGTACAGACATTTCTTTATCTTGTCTTTGTACGGCGCGTCGCATACCGCGCCCACCTCAAAGAGCTCTCAGAGCACCACAGATGGGGCTTAGTAGGACTGATGCTAACCCGGAGCTGCGGACTGCCCAGCGGGTTACCGGGGCTCCGGCTCGAAAAGCAGGAGCAGGAATGGGGTGATTTTTAGTCTGACACTCCCTCTCGCCTCGCCCAAGGCGGTAGAAGTCAATGGATGATTATCGCACCACAAAAACATCTTGTCTTTGTGGTTCAGAATATCTTACCAGTTTTCTACGATGCCAGTGATTACTATCCTATCCCAAATCACAATCGTACTGTCTAGTTACTATCTAAGTATGTCGAAGACTTATCGTTATCCATATTCTCATGTTTTGTAAGTGTCAGCCTCGCTTAGATCACGACATTTTGTTAACTTACTGACAATCTGTAGTAAAGTGACTAACTGACAACAAATATATTTTGCGCACTTAGTGCTAGTTAGTCACAATTATCTCAATTGTAAAAACGTGTCTCTGTAAATATTACATGTTTATGAAATTTTTAAAATTTGTAACAAATATGAGGATGTAACAGTGTTATCAGAGGCGTGTCTAATCTATTTGATTATTGCTCCAAATAGGATCATATCGCTAAGTTTGATGATGGTTGATTTTACTTAACTAAATTAGCCATTCTGATGATATAGTGGATTAGTCTTAGGTAAATTAGATATACTCAATCCTAATACAATCCACCTGCCATTCTTGTAATTACATACCTATTATACTTACAAGTTACATATAAAGATAACTATGATCGACTGTTATCAACAGGTGTTGCAATGCAATTCATTGAGTAGACTAGTTATTTAGGTAACAAAATAACGTTGGTAGGTTACCTAGATAAGGGGGATATTGTAATCCCTCCGAGGGAAATCCCAACCGCAGTTGTATCTTGGTCAGTATCTCGGTATCTCGTATCGTAACTAGTTTGATTTCTGTGTGTGTCGCAACGCACGCCTTACGGTGGAACTTGTGACTGTGACACAGTTTTTAACTTGCATATTATTTGTAAACACAACAGCTCTATCGATATCTTTATTCTAATCGATTGTTGTAATTTATACGAGTATTATTCATTTGTTGTTATTGATGTAAGTTTTTCTGAGATGTGTTAATGATTTATTACTGGATAGGTATGCTAAATAATAACGTAAATTGTTTAGGAATAACTTCACAATGTCTGGATAGCAGCTATGTATCAGATAACTTTGAATTAAGAACGTAATTAGTATGCACTATCTGTCACATAAGCTTATCGGACACTTATATGACGTTGGTGAAGTAGGCGCTTAGCGTCATAGTTCTGTCTAAAGGGCAAAGAAAACTTTGTTTAGACGAAGAATGTAATACAATTTTGGCCAATAACTTGAATGATTAAAGCAATGAAAGCAGTTTTATACTACCTAACTAAACAGAATGTTGAAAAGGACCTACATTGAAATAGGACTATGGACTTTGATACAATATATCTAGTGTGAGCAATGTTTCGGCACGAATGGGCCGGCTCGACCAGTGATACCACGCCTCACATAAAGCCGACGTGAAATAACGCTTGCGTTGTGTTTCGTTGTGTGAGTGAGGTTACCTGATTCCCAATTACCCTCCCCCTTCCCAATCCAATTTGGGGATTCGGTCCGAACAAACCTTGGATTGCTCACCCCCAAAAGGCGGGCAACGCACTTGTACGCCTCTGGTGTTTCAAGTATCAATGGGCGGCACCTCTATAAAGGAGATTCGTCAATTCGATTACTGGACTATTCAATAAAGATATATTTAGGGGTTAGAATAGAATCATGAAGTACCTATTTTCTTGATAGCATTTACGTACATTCGCCTGCTATCAAATCGTACGTTGTTTACCGGCAATGTTTTTACAGAGTCTGTCACTTATTCGCTATCTGTTTGAGTGCGTTATCTTCGCCAACAGTGTAGCACTTTTGACATGATAATATCTTGCATGTAAATATCGTACTTACGTACCTATCTACGTGCATTTTGTTCTCGTATGTTCTCTGCTTGACGATTGAGAATGAGACGTAGTTGTGGAAATAAAATTGTTATAAGAAGTGTCCTGTACCTCTAGTCAATGAGTTTGAAGCATTTGTGTTTGTCGGTACTTGATAGCGAGGACGTAAATTTTCTGTATGATAAATTTTACAGCGTCTATTGCGGTCATTTGTATGACAATATTGTAATTTTAGTTCAGTAAATATGTATTGTTAGCCAAATAGGTACTAGCTTCTGCCAGCGGCTTGTTGTGTTATTCCAGACCATAATTTACCCCTATACAAAATTCATACCGATCCCTTAAGCTGTTTTGACGTGATTGAGCAACAGATATACACAGAAACTCAGAAACTTTCGCATTTATTATACAGATATAGTAATATTACGTGAAATTCGTGGTAGACATATTAGTTGTTGTTATAGTAGGTACCTAAATATTGCCCTTTACACAGCATTCATTCGTCCTCCTGTCTACAGCTATCGATTAGTTGTATGTAGGACATTTGAATTCAAGTCTGTGACCTTACCAAGGTCGTGAAGGGTCCTTAGGTCGTACCACTCAGTGCTAGGCCCCATGCGGGATGGACGACTCCACTGCATTTAAGTTTATAAACTAGCTTTCCAACCGCAGCTTCGACCGCAGTATTCAAATTTACTTTACGATTTATACACTACATTTTTCCGCGTGAATCATTCCGTCCACTATTGAAAACTGCATCAAAATACGTTCAGTAGTTTTTGAGTTTATCACAAACATAGCCTTTGTTTTCATAATTTTGTAAAGAAAACAATTAATAAAAGTGCTGAACCATAAGATACGATGAGGACAATAAAATACGATTTCCTGCAGAAATGCAAGCAACGACTTTCTAAAAATATAAACAAAGCAATAATTTAAACTTGTCTAATAAAATGTACGATTCTTTATGTCCACCATTTTTCCGGTGAGCATTATGAAAGTAAATTGTTTTTATTGTATCGCGTTCTATCACTGACAGACTGACAGAAAGTGAATTAGTATTGGTAAATACTAAATACACGTAACAATGAAACTATATTAATGTTGAATAAATAATATTTGCGTACAATATCAATTGTCACCATATCAACAGCACTAATAAACTAATTTCATATTAATTCAGGTCAAACAATTATTTGTCCATAACGTACGAATGATTATTGATTACAAACAAATTGGTACAATTTAATGGAATTTAAAGCATTCAATGTTTATGAAATTGATACTTTGATAGTAAATGATAACCTACAATGTTGTTTAGATAATTTTCGATAACGTATGGTAATGAAATGGCTTATAGGTTTTGCAATTAATATTGCTGATAGTAAATACTACTAACTGCCATACTTAGAATCATTTAATGGTTACTTAACCCAGTCCTTAGCCATTGTTTTCACAACAAAATCGTTACTAAGGAATAGCTTAAGTAATCATTAAATGTCTCTGAGTGCGGCAGTAAGTTTGATGTATATTCAAATGGAAATAAATGATTTAACATAAACTTTCAAGAAACCTTTAGATTACAAACTGCTGTCTAATAATGGCTATTAAATAGTAACAAATAATGGTCCTCTTATGACATAGCTACGCATAACTAAAGGAAGTGACCTATTACGTGGTCGGACAATGGGATGGTGAGCTGTTGTATCTCATGAGTGGCTCCGTCTGATCTTTGAACCCGGCAGATTCCACGAGGCAATACACTCTCAGTACTCTCCAATCTCCCATACGTTATATGAGACACTGATTGAAGTTATTTGCTTGTCTCAACGAAATTGATGTAATGTGACACTTTATAGATGATCTTTTGTTGTGATAAGTAATATATAGAGCAGAATACTCTTTCATTCTTTCTTATTTCATATAGAATATTACAGGATTTACAGTGAAAATTTATAATGGAGGCCATGTTGAGTTTTTCATGCATGAGGCACCCTCATGCAGGGGTTTGAAACTTACCAACAGCAAGTACCAATGTGACTTTTCCGAGTTATATGTACTTTTTAAGATTATTTAGACACCACTGACAAATGGTGAAGGAAAACATCGTGGGTAAACCTGGGCTTATAATTTCTAATTATAAGTTTGATATCGCCAACCCGCATTGAGCAAGCGTCTTTTTTCTTTTACTGCCTCCGATTATTTAAGTTCGTCATCGTCAGTAGCGCTAACATTACTAATAAGCAATAAATTAATTAGTTTAATGTAACCGTCCGTCATGAATGACTCATTCATTTAATTAAACATGATAAACAATCAGATTGAAATCGACTAGATACTCATCGACGATAAACCATCATCGACCTATTTTGTAGCGATACATTTTTTAATCGGACTTTATGTAGAGTGGTTGCTAGTTTGGTATAAAGCTTTCCATCGCTTTTAGCGCTTTCAAAGCGTTTGCAACAGTGTGTGACGGGGAAGTTAAGCGCTTTTTTTTCAATTGCGGCTTTTACCCCACACTGAAAATGTTTAAAGTGCTTTTCCACAGTGAATGAAATTGCATGTTTTTGTGCCGTTTTTTAAAGCCATTGAAAATAGTTTGAGTGCTCGCTGAAGTTGGAACCGATCGTTTGATGTGAAGTCAATTATACAGTTTATTTTAACTGCGGATTAAACGGACAAACGGACAAAAACTGATTGGTTTTTATTCGCGTAGTCATCTAGCTTGTTTTTAGTTTAGCTTCCGGTAGTTTCATCAGGATATCTGTTACAAGCGACGGTATTACGAAACTAGATTACACGTTTGTTAAAAATGGGTCAATCAAGACGTATTTGTACTTATAATATTCAACATTTCATTAATTCTTTAGCTCAATCAATCCATGTTAGTTTACTTATACCAGACTAAAGTTAGAAGCATTATCAATGACATTTCACGGTATCTGGGCCTTCACTTCCCTTCATTACCAATATTTTGTAATTGCAAATGTAACTAAGTAGCAAATTATATGGCCGAACCGAGACCACGGCCGCAATTATGTCTAACTTGGACATTTGAATAACATGTTATGCAATTTTTGTTCGCAGTTAAATAGTCGTTCCCTAGAGATCTCGTTGAGGATATTTTAAGATAATTATAAGCTTATACTTTAAGATAAAGTTAAATAAGAAAAGGTTTTCAAGCTATAGAGTCGTTTTATAGGATAAGTTGTGTTACAATTAGAAATGCATTTGATCAGTCATTGGGGAGGTTTATGTTCAACTGTCTTGTGGGATGCGCCTTGGGGTTGATATGATGATGGTACGAAGAATTTATTGGAGTCAGATTACTTAGTGCCTGGAGCATCAAAACCGTAAAACCTCGGATTAGAGTTTATGAATTAATATGATCGATGTGGAATATTGTTTTTTAAACTATAAAGCAATGTTTACCCAAAATATTTTTGTGCACTCCATTTTTTTAGTTTAAACAAATTATTATAAAAAATTAATGGACCATATATTTTCACTTTAAACAGTATTTTTTTTTATTTATATGTTAAATCTTACCTGAGTGACATATAGGAACATTCAAAGATACCTCTGAAATAGCCTCGAACAGGTAGAAAAACGTGGAGGGGAGAGCGGAAAGTTGCTATGACTGGAACTTCTTGGCCAGTTTAATTATAAATGAAACGCACTTTATTGTATACATTATAGTAATTAATTATGACTTGAAAAGAAAAAAAAATTGTACAAAATCTGTTTATTTAAATATATTACATGGTTGTCTATATCAAATATTTTCTTCTACTTCATCTATCTGTATAATAGGTGAAGTATTGGAACAACTATTTCCGCTGCACTGTAAACATGATACACTGCAGTATAAACTACACTCGCGAGCAACCAAATCGACTCAACCTACATGTGCGCATTCGAAGATGTTTTCTTAAAAATATACTGAATTGCTTTTAAAAACCGATATACTATTAGAAAGCTTACAACTTCAGCTTTATATTGCCCGAGAACACCTGGCCAGTTCGCCCGGCGTTCCGTACGACTACCGTGCAGACACATTCTGCATTCGGCAGTTAATAAGACTGGCCTCCATTGCTCTATGCTCCAATCGATCTCGGGCAAATTGAATGCGCGCTTGCCGATGGCGGGTCGTCAATTTCGGGCCTGTGGTAGGCCGTTTAGGGGTGAGGTTGGCTTCCTTCAACCATCTAGTACTGTCCACTCGCTGACAATCGAACTCTTCTGAGTTCCTGTTAAACATCGACAGTTAAGTGACGATTTCGTACGAAGTTGAAATAATAAAACGGTCGTCTCTCTCCGAGGTGGACCGGTGGCGGCTTATTCTTGGTCTTCGATTGAAGCACTAGTATCTTGATACTACCTGTACCCTCTTGATACTGCAGATTGGCTCAAACTCAGATGAGCAGCAACTCTTCGCTGACTTAGTCCTTGTTCCAGTAGAGCGACTTGAGCGGCTTCTTCTGGTGTCGTATCCAAAATTTTTGGAAATAAAAAACCGGAGATGTGTACGATCAACTTTCGATAAGCCACGGATAAAGTTAACCTTAATGTGGAGGTTTTATAGGGGTAATTTGTGTTATTTTGGAGTCGTAGTGAGCAAATACTCTAGTCCGCTGAATTAAGTAAAATATTTTAAAAAGTACTGATACAATTTTTATAATAGGTAATGGTACCAATATAAAGCTGAAGTTGTAACTTTCTAATGGTATACGGTTTTTAAAAGCAATTCAGTATATTTTTAAGAAAACATCTTCGAATGCGCACATGTAGGTTGATTCGATTTGGTTGCTCGCGAGTGTAGTTTATACTGCAGTGATCATGTACAGTGCAGCGGAAATAGTTGTTCCAATACTTCACCTATTATACAGATAGATGAAGTAGAAGAAAATATTTGATATAGACAACCATGTAATATATTTTATAAACAGATTTGGTACAAATATTTTTTTTCTTTTCATTAGTCATAATTAATTACCGTATTTTTTTCAATGTATACAATAAAGTGCGTTTCATTTATAATTAAACTGCCAAGAAGTTCCATTGTACATGCAACTGTCGCTCCGCTCTCCTCCACGTTTTTCTACCTGTTCGAGATACTGCTATTTTTATACACAGGTATCTTTGAAAAATGTTCCTATATGTCTACTCAGGTAAGATTTAACATATAAATAAAAAAAAAATACTGTTTAAAGTGAAAATATATGGTCAAACATTAATTTTTTATAATAATTTGTTTAAACAATAAAAAAATGGAGTGCACAAAAAAATTTTGGGTAAACATTGCAATTTATAGTTTAAAAAACAATATCCCACATCGATCATATTAATTCATTCACTGTAACTCTAATCCGAGGTGAAAACCCCCAGGCGCTCCACTATACAGACTTCTCATAAGTACGGGTTCAAAACCTACGAAGCAACGGCGTGTACCAATTGATTTTCCTCCAAGTCATATGCTAATAGTGAGACGTCACTGACAAACTGAAGGAGGTATATAATAGTTTTTAATTATAAATTGTAAATCGTCAACCCGCATTGAGCAAACGTGGTGAATTACTTAAACCTTCTCAGTGTGAGAAAAGGCCTTTGGTTAGCAGTGGCCACTTATAAGCTGTTGATGTTTAATACTTCGGTTAAAAGTTTTATATGACCTAACATTTTATTCTAACGTCTAGTTTATTTATGCAATGCAATGTAATGATAATTACACTTATGATACTACTTACTTAGTACCATTATAATTGAGGTGACTTTGGAAAACCAGTTGCAATTTTAATGTCCTGTTAAATTCAACTATAAATAACATGTTAGCAGATAAATAATCTTGTCTTTAATATTTTTTCTAAAACTGTTTTTTTTTATCACTTTTCAATGGTGTTATCAGTAGTATTCATGGAGTGTTTGACTGATAAAAATGCGCACTTGAAACACGGTGTTAATTAGTAGAGTTTAATTGACTGTTACACAATAGTCTGTGATATGCTATCTGTGGCGCTTAGCTTCACTGTCGGTCTTTCAACCTAGTTCCTTACTTTATGGGTCTCTATGTTGATTTGATGTAATATGAAATCCTCGTATGCAACATACGTACATACATAACCTCGAGCTTGTCTCCCATGGGGGTAGGCAGAGACAATGGAACGCCAATTGCTACGAATCTTACATCTACCTCTTTCGCTTTATCAACAGTCTGTCAGTCAGTCTTCAACAATTATGTAGAAAACCTAAATAATTACTGATATAGTTATCCTCTTAGTAAATTCTTAGTTTAATGGAACATCGTTTACCAAAAGTCGTTATTTTATACTGTTTACTTTTTTTTTGCTATACTTAGTATAAAAAGAAGTTTCTATTGGTTTCTTAAACGTGTTAATCTCCGGATCTACTGGTCCGATTTGAAAAAATATTTTTGTATTGTATAGTTCATTTATAGGCAAGTTATACGCTAAAACATCACGCTGTGATCTAAAGGAGCCGAACAGAACAGATGAAAACACGCGAAAGTAGTATATAACTTATAAACTGGAAAGTAGCTTTTCCAATTTTCCATAGTCACTCTGGTGCCAGGAAACTCGTCCACTCGTCGAAATAACTAGTTTATTTAAATGGAAAACCTATTATGTAACCACAATACGACTTCCTTGACGATTTACATGCGAAAAGTATTTACTCGTTGATTGTTTTAGAGTGTAGACAATACGCCGTTGTCTTGTTACGGTTAGCTATAAAAATGTTTGGCTATTTGCGAACATGTTGGTACTTATTACCCAATAAACACATAGAAATATGTTTTATTTATGTACTACCTCGGGCAAGTGTTATTTTGGGACTTTTCCATTTGGTAATTTCAATAACACTGGGTAGCAATAGGCTCTTTTTCTATTCATTATTTCAGCACAGATTTACCTATGGTATACAAATCGGGGAAGCCTATACCCATATAGGCCTCGTTTTGTTGATTTAGTAAAAACTTGTACATTCGTGAGTCACCTAAGTGGCCAGTAGAATACCAGCGCAAGGCCCTGTCTTGCACATGCTGAACTGATCCCATTTCACCGCAAACTTGGGACATTTTTTTTTATAAAAATTTATGTGTTAACAAATATTTGTGTAAACTATACATGACACTTGTTTATTTAACGTGTGGAATAAATGTTTTTTCTTTCTTTCTTTTTTCTGATATATTTCTCGGCTTTGTGAATACTCCTCATCATCCATTGGTTTTCAATCATATTTTATTACGTAGGATTTAAAACCGAACTAGTGGAAACCAAGTGTTTTTTTATATGGTCCCATCTCAAGGCGTACTTAAATGTGTTAAATACATATCGGCATATCCTTCTGATATAAGAGACCTACACGTCTCTCCATACTGGTAGATTGTCCACGCAAATAATTTGCATTGCAATGATGCAGTTTCTATACAGGCTAACAAAAACACACATTGTACAAATAAGGTGCGTCTGTAATATCACCTGTAGTCTGTAGTACTTAGAAATATTTCAAGGGCATCGTTATAAAAAGTATGAAGTATGAAAATAAAAGATATTATCGTGTGTTTATATATTGTCTTCTCCGTATCTTTCCAGGTAGCTAACAGTGTTAGAATGTAAATAAAAAGGTGACGAAATAACCGCGCAAATGTTTCGTAGAAATTATTATGATAACAATTTTGATTTCGTTTTATTAAAAATGTGTAGAAATTGTTTTTCTTTTACATAATTACTTAAATATAATGGTTGTAAATTGGTCGCAAATTCGATTGCTTGGCAAGGGATCTTGGGATTAAATGTCAGCAGATTTATGACTTGAGACACACAGATGCGTATTGATCCTTACTCCTTAAAATATGAACAATGAAACTAATAGACCACAATATTTCAGGATATAATAGAGCTAGAGAAATGCTTCTGGACGCTAAGGAATGCTGCACCAACGGGGCAGTTGGATGCAGAAAGCCTGTCGCCTCTCCTGTCGCCGCCGCTCCCTGCAGCAGCCGTGGCGGGAGCGTTCCTCGCCTTCGATGAGAACAGGGATGGCCATGTGGACTTCAAGGAGCTGTGCTGCGGCCTCAGCGCGGCCTGCAGAGGACCACGGACTGAGAGACTTAAATGTAAGTTGTTCTTTTATGTCTTACTTGGTCTTTACCTAGTTTTAGTCTTTATTGGGTCGGGCCGCTAGTTTTATTAGTCAAACAATGTCACGCCTTTTTATCCCCGAAGGGGTAGGCAGAGGTGCACATTACGACACGTAAGGCCGCCATACAATGTACACCCACTTCACCATTTGTGTTATAAGTCCCATGTATTAGGGGGTGAACCTATTTTATTAGTTATGTTCTAAATATTGCGAGTTAATAAGCTTATAAGATGTTTGAGCCATTATTTGGATTCCATATTCGTTACATATTTGTTTAACAAAATTCCAATCAAAATGTAGCTCGTGTCTGTTATCTACACATACGTATGTATTTTATTGTTCCATTGTGTACAAACGTGCGAGTGTGTCGCCCCGTCATTGTTAATTGAAGCGATTTGTACATAGAGTAAACATTGCCACCGAACATCCTGATTCTGTGATAAATATTTGTTAGTTATTACATTTAGGTATATTATTAGTTCCTCCCACTGACAAAGTACGTTTTGCTACTAGAAATAAAATGGTATTGCAATGACATTGGCTCTTATAAAAATATTGAAACTATGTCGTGTCGTAGCTCGATTGAAATGAGGAACTTCTTCAGAGCTAACCATATTATAATTTATAGCATCTTAACTATTTTTGTCGGTGCAAAACAATGTTTTACGAGAATAATAAGTACATAGATGCGTTGTAGCTTTAGCTCGTAGTGTGTTTTAGATACTTTAGTAGGTACTGATTTAGTTCCGACAATTTCTCCCAATATGGGTACCGAATGACGTCAGTTATCGAATGGCACCAAAAATAAACGACACATAATATTGGTAAGAAACCTGTTCGTTTGTACACTTGCTTTGCTTCTTTCCTTATCTGAGAGGAAAGTTGGCGATCGTGTGCGCCGGGCCCCGTCACTTGCAGTATATGTACAGACATACATAAATAATACTGTGATATATTGGGTAGGTAGGTGATGTCAGACTTTTTGTTATTTTTATAACACTTTAATGATTGAAAGAGAGTTCTCGTCACCACTTTTACAGTACGCAAAAGAACACTTCTTTTTCTTCTCCTTATAAAGATATCTTCTGTTTCATTTCCTTTTGGGATTTCAAGACAGTATAGTTTCATGTCCTTAAGACGAATGGACTTCGGTGTTCCGGTGTTTTCATGTTGCAGTGGTTTTGTGATGGCTGTCCCAAAAAAGTACAATGTAAAGTAATTGTTTCTTCATCTATTTTTGTATAATCATCATCCTTTTGTTGGTTGGGTTGTCATATCATTTTCCACTGCTGGACATTGGCCACCCCCAATGACTTACAGATCAGCCGGTTAGAAGCAACCTGCATACAGTGGCACCCCCTATTTCTGTGATAAAGGGATTTGTTTTAATAATATGAGTGCAAAGAAAAACCTGTAGCCATTTCGAAATTGCCACATATTAAAACCTGTTATGACCATAATATTTATTTTTATCAAGTTACTTTACTAAGATTTATGCGAATGCCCTAAGAAAGTTTCGTGTTGACAACATTAACATGTGTTGTTTCGGAACTGGTCACCGGTCAGACTGGTCACAATTTCAGTACAAAGCAATATAAAACTGGTCGTTAATTTATTAATTACCGGTTGTTGTTCATAGTAGTGTTATTTATGTATTTGATTCAAGTCTATGTTTCTGTTTTGTTTGTCAAGTGGATGCCAACTGAAACTATGAGTCAATTCGATTATCGAGTACGATTTTGATCACAGGATAACTTAACAGTGCAGACCGCATGCTAAAAATACATCTATAAGCGGAATGAAAACTAAAAATCTATTGTATTGTTAGTGTAGTATGGATTTCCGCAAACGCCTGTTTCTATGCTATATAAATTATCTGTACATGTTAAATGTCACAAGATACCCATTATGTATCATAGGCCTTCTCCAATGACTTACGAATCGGTCGGTTGGAGTCCTGCATTCAGCGATTCCCTTATCTATTAGCTCGTTTTGGGGGTGATAGCGATCAACGTAAACTAATAATGGAAATGGCCCAAATAAAATATGGGGTTTCTTGCTTGCTTTCCAACACGTGAAGTGGTTTACACTTTAAACTGACCTAGTACCTAAATGACAGATATAAATCGTATTTTAAAAAGAAATTAATACTTCGAGGTTCCTTACTTCACCTTTTTCGCTCAATAGCACATGGTCCATAATCTCTGAAGTTCAATGTTGCTGACGATTATTTAATTAGTACTTAATGAAACGGCTATCTCTTGTTTACACACGGTGACGACATTTTTAATGTAGGCGTAAGTACAGTTAGAAGGAAAATGTTGTCATTATTTACGATTTTACGTAATAGATGTTAATATCTTGTATTCCTTGAATGGATCTCGGAAGCGTACATATTCATATTATGTCCACTCTTTCCTCTTTCCTCATTCTAAAGACGGCTTTCACAAACCTGTCTTAAATTTTAAGAAACCCTTAGGTTAAGGTAGGTGACACTTAAAAAAATTAACCACACAGGTTACCAGACGCTTAGTTTAAGTTAGTAAACATAAGTAACTCTTAAGAGATGGTTTAAATATTGTTGGCGACACGACCATTAAATTCCTGGTAATTTAGGAGTGGACTTGAAATACATTCCAAGTAGCTATTATTGAAAATGACACTGCTTCACCCGGGAAGTGTAAACGAGACCTTGATCTTGCTCTTAATGAATTTGACGTCATACCACTTATACCCTGCACTTTATATTTTTCTTTTTGTATGCGTAAACGTCTTGCTATGTGGAACTGGATTGGATACATTTTATTGCTACTGACTGTACTTAATTTTTTTTTTATTCCACACAACAGCGCCAATTTGGATCCTTGAATTAAGTAAAACAATGATTTATTCATTCGTTTATCTATATTACAATTGGACCTTTACTATAAATCGAATTTGTGGGTCGTAGTGGTACTGATATTCACTAGTGACAAATTCCACGGTTCAGAGTGCTTATAATACTAGATGCATTACAGTGATGGAATCTAAAGAAGACTGTAAGGATCGTGACGCACTGTAGTTGCTACGTCAGGTAGTTGTACCGGACATTTGCAGGCTTACACATCTTTGAGAGTTTTCTAAGTATAATTTGCATATAAAATTATTTTCGCGGGTACCTAGATGCGCATGATGAATAAACAGATTTGTATGTGCAATATAATATTTTCCTACATTAGGCTATTTAGTGTGTAATTAGAACCTACGCTAAATGACAAATAACAAACAACTCTGATGGTATTATCAAAGTAAACATTTAGGAAGGAAAAGATTCTGGAAATAACAGGTTTTGCTTGATTTAGTTGTGTCAGCCAACTTGACTGAAAAGACTTCACCTTGTTACTTGAGTGGAAAGTTAGTTAGGTATAAGTTTTAATTTAGTATTGGACCCCACCAAGGATTCTTTTTTTGTGGATGTAAGGCAGTCCAGTTATCGCCTTCAGTCTATTGCCATACTCCAAGCCAGTCCTTGGACGCGGTCTCTTATTATATTATCCTGTACTGGATATAACGTAACTAGATATTGACGAAAGTTAATAAGTAAAAGACGACAATGATACTGAAATATATCAAGTAGAATTTAAACATTAACTTATGACATTATAAAATGTTCTGTCCCCTTTTGAGATTGAGCAAGAAACACTCAGAAACAGAAAGGGGGAAGGAAGGAAAACGGTGCAATTTATGTCACATGACGCAGGTGGGGAAAATTGTAGGGCCTAGCTACACGTAATTGCGCCTACGTATATAGGTGCATCATAGTACCGAGTGAATTAATTATACCTACGTATTTGGAAAGCCCTTTGACTAAGATCAGCGAAATGACTATCCTTATTCGCTACCTAACATTATGCCTGTTTTATTGAAAGTATGCGACATTTTTGATTTGAGATTAGACTCATAATTATTTATCTTTAGAACATGACGTAGGTTTTATAAAGTAGGCAATTTTGTGTAATACCTTTTATCAGTTAGACGTAAATGAAGAGACGTACATGTTCTGACTTGAGTAATATGAATTACTCATACTACTGACATTTTTACAAATCTAAATAAAACTATTTGAATGTTCTTATTCTTGTCACTAGTACAGTCAACAACGACAAATTCCCCCCAACTACTACTCAACGTAAACAATAGAATAAAATACATTCCAAGTTTGTAATACCCATTGATGTAACTTTTTTATTCGTACGGAAGTGCGGATTAAAAACAAAAAGGGTCCCTGACACGGTTTGTCTTAATACACAATGAAGGAGACGCAAGAAGTCGACTTGGCTCATTGCTGTGGGTCATTAGATCAAGGTGATATGACATACGTCACACTGTTTTTGTTGTTTTCCGGCTTTGCGAATAATAGATGTAAGGACGTGTACATTGTTTTGCACACACATATAGATGAAGTTAGAGTGAATTTACCCATTATTGTTCTATGGACGTCACTTATTGTCAAGCTTACATTGGTAATTTCGCTTTATTGATTTTTCCTTCCTATACATTTAGATCTGATTTGGGGGACTGTAATCATGTCCTATAGTTTTAGCATTTGGCCGTTAGGTTTTAATACGTTAGTAGTACGTGGTATCGACCACGTATTATTACATCTTCAGGGAAAATTTTCTTTATCCTAAACGCGGTAGTGTCAGCCAAGTAAAAGTACCTTACACTTGAAGCATACTAATTCTACTTCCGACTCAGTCACAGGATGAGTGTATCAGTCTGTCAGTCTCTCACAGTCCACATAGGGTTGTCAGCTCACTTCCCGACACCTGTCCTTACTTACACTTCCGTATTGGCACAAGCACAGCCTTCATTTGTTTTGCTTACATAATGAACCTAGAATAACATCTTGACTGCTTAAAAATCTTTTTTTAATTTACGCGTTTGGATTTCGGAAAGAACCTAATATCAAGGCCATCACGTGTTTCGAATTTCATTAATATTACTTTATCTTTCAAAAATGTAATAGGCATGTTGATATTTTGGCATATTATATTAGTACAACAGAACTTAATAACATTTGTTTGGCGTAAAGTAAACCATCCCACGTTATTAAGGCTGGGAATATAAAAGAATATATTATTATCTGTACTTTCTGACTGGGAGATGAAATCCAATTATCTTTCGCTATGTTTTTATTATCTATGTTTTATAATCATATATATTTTTTCTCTATTATTTGATGAAATATGGACTTAATCGTAGGACGAAATTAAGAGTAGAATCATGATGGTCATCATCTATTATTTAAGAATCAATTGCTGTTCGTTAGTCTCGCTAAAACTCGAGAACAGCTGGACCGATTTGGCAAATTTTGAATTATGTATAGAAGTCCAGGGAAGGTTTAAAATGTTTGTATGTGGTACGAAATTTGCCAGGTCAGCTAGTAGATTAATATTTTAGTCAAACACTAAAGTTAATGCAGCTAATTTATCCGGTGTTCGTGGTCAAGTTAATCTAAATTTGACTCAGACGATTAGATGCTTCCTTCCAGCGTCTCAAGGTCACCGGTCAATGCCGTCTCGTTATCACTCGCCGAATAAATAACTGTTTGATAACTTACTTTTGTTTTATGAGCCTGAGATATCTAGCAAAGAATTTTGAGAGCATTTTTTTTTGTTTAGTGATATTGATAATGGTGGCTCTGTTTTAGGTCGGTCAAGCGCAAATTTTATCTGTATTTTACTGAATACCGATAGAAGAACCTCGGATAGAAACTGGTTCACATAAGTAAACTCATATTTTTGTCCTTTTTTTGAAGGGGAAATCCTCATATTTTTGTTCTTTTCTGCCTTGGGCGAGGGGGAGTGTCAGACTCTGACTAAAATCCACCCCGTTCCTACTCCTGCTTTTCGAACTGCAGCCCCGGTAAATCCACTAGGTAATCCGCAGCTCCGGATCAGGCATCAGCCCTACTGGGTCCTATTTGTGGTGGTCTGATGGTTACTTTTGTCCCCTGGGGTACCACAGACACATGAACTTATGATATTTACATATTTTCTCTTCATTCACGCATTATTTTTTATATTTCTTCTGCAGAAATATTTCATGAAATACGGAGCCAAAAACTACTGATCTTTTGTGCAGTTCTTTTGATTCATCGTAATAGCCTTAGTAAAAGTTTTCTTTAATTGAAAATTACAAAATATAATTAAGTACCTACTGTAACATAAGGGTCTCAGTCCTATTCAGCACACAATTTGAAAGAAATGTCCGGGCGTCGAAGGCCGTCGCGACGGCATTGTTCATCTGCCACGCCGCGACTAATTGCGTTGCAAATGAGACGCCTACCACGTGGGACGCGACTGTACTGACTAACCGACGAGATATCCATTTCTTTACTATTGCCAGCTAATCTGTCTTTGTTCGGTTGTGATGGGAATTTGTAAGTAGGGACTTAGCGAGCCTATAGTGAACAATCATTTGAAGATGTAGAATGGTGTAAATGGTCTTTCTTTAGCCAAAATTGAGATGATGTGTTTTTTCTAATAAGGAGGATAATTGTGTAGAGAAATTATTAACTTACACGTTTTTCATCGTTGATTAAATTGTCCCTTATGTGAGGATGTAGATATATTAATTTAAAGGCCTACTCCAGGGAGAAAACTAACCTCAATAGTAATAAATGAAATGTTCCCGAATGAGACTCGGCAGTCGCCTGTCTGTAGCTCTATCGGGACGTTTATTAAGTTGACCCAAATACAACTATTCAGAATTTCATTACGGAACCCGCAGTGTATTGCTTATCCGATTTCCATTCATATGATGTCATTCACTATGAGCCGTACGAATTGTGTGCCTGACATCATTGATATAGGCTGAAGATAAAAAAAATAATATTATAATATGTATCTACTTTTTCTTTACCTATGTATATCTATGATCAATTTAAATGTTTATACATAGAAGTGTACGGATAGACATTAATATCAAGGAAATGTAACGTTAAATAGAATTAAACTTTCCTTGCTTAGAATTTGACCACCATTTCTCCAAACTTTTCACCTATCACATTTTTGCGGAAGCCAGATGGCGCTTGTGTCGATTATGGACACGTCAGTTTTACAATATAGTTACTTTCATTACCATTTGTTTGAGTACACAAGAAGCTAATTAGTGCACTCTTGTCATTAAAGTGTGGACTGGTTATGAATCGTTTATGAGGTGCAGGTGACATAACCTGTTGCTTACGTTCGCGTCTCAATGTTTATACGTCGCCGGAGCGCATTAACAATGTATGTGTCATACAGTAACGTGCTCTTAAATTATTGTCGTCGTTTAATCATTAAACACATTATTATAGTTTGTTAAAGAATTACTGGATTAGTAATGACGATGGTTTTGTGGGAAAAGATTAGGCACATAATGAGGATAATTTGGTGCATATTGATTTGTTAAAGAACATTCAAAAATATATTCATTGCAAATCTACACAAGGTCTATTATCGTCGCAATAAAATATGTTAATTATGCTAAAAATACTAAGTATTCAAGATTACAGTTCTGCATAAAAGACAGGGCTTCCTAGCTAGGTAACCTAACAAAGTATCAGATTCATTCCTTTCTTCTTTGCTTAACAACCTCGACTAATTATAATTTTCAATAACTTATGAATCATTCACTTCCAAGTAAAGTAAAGAACAATGAGGAAAAAACACTTATTCATTACAAAAATCACGAAGTTAATCTGTAGCCGTAAAATAATAGATACAAAGCTATCTAGTCCTCGATTGGTGCCATTCAACTGATAAACCATAGGTTTTTAAATAGATAATTTGTATTAATATCATTCAGCGGAGATAGTGTTGGTAGAACCGTATCGCGGACATGTATGGAGTTAATTAATTCGTTAGGACCTTGGTTTTGAATCTGCTAAAAGGTTACTGGAACAGTGGTGACGCATATGGGCATCTTTGGACGTTATGTAACCGTCATCTGTGTTCGATTTGAATTTCTGGGGTCGAATGCCGTAGTTTAAGAATGGAATAGAATTACATTAAATGTTATTTGAATGAAGACACATTTTTTTTGTCCTGTTTATATTAAATTGCCAGTCATGTTGTGTGTAGTTTTATATTAGTGCCGTATGTTATGCTACAATATATTGGCATGCTTTTTCTCAGTAAGACAAATGCGGATGAAGGAAATAGACAGGGAAGCAAAATGAGCCAAATCGCATTAATCGTTAACTTATTAGTATTGCTGTTGAAACCTTGGGTTTTATTACTAATAATATAAAAATATTACCTATTGTGGCGCAATGGCCATCGCACTCTTTTGAAGACTTACCGCCGTATTCAGAGTCATTTAATGGTTACTTAACCCAGTTCTTGGCAATTGTTTTTGGAACAAAATCGTTACTAAGGAATAGATAATCATTAAATGCCTCTGACGTACAACACACTCTTCAGAGATAAATTAGGGAGTTTCCCCCAAAATGGTATCTAATAGAAAGTTCTAGAATTATAATTAGTCGTATCGTCCTTGAAACATCAGCTACATGCATATTTACATGTGCGCATATTATCACTCGATACGATACTATTAATATATTACTGTAATGAGGCGCTTATCAAGATAACACACATTACACTCAAGATTCCAATTGTTTGATGATTCTCTCAAGTTGATTGAAATTGTGTCATTGTGTTTTCATCTAATTCATTATTCATGGCACGAAATATGGATCCTCTGTAATCAGACGGGCTTTATTGTGTATTTAAAAAAAAGTCGATATGACTTGTACATGTAGTTTGTACAGTACGACATTTATTCTGTCTTTTTTTATCAAGCATGCATCTTGTATTTTGTTTGTCATTAAAACCAAACTCATTTCAGTCTTACGATCTATGTTATACATTTTCCAATAAGAGGAATAAGAAATGCTTATATCGATATCAGCATCGTAAGAGGCTTCGCTTCGTTTCATTTACTACAAAATTTCCCTACATACTTAATTTCATTTCGCTCCATTTTCAGTTGTCCTTTACACAAAAGATGACAAGACCATCGTCATACACAGTAAATGCAATGTAAGCAAGATGCAAGCTATGTGTTATGATTGATGATAACATAATCTGACAGGGAAAGCCCAATGAGTAGACGATAGAGATTGATTACAATGTCCTTATGTTGATTTCATCTATAGCGGGCTTCTTATTAATAATAGACAGAGCTATAGGTTAGCTAAACATTTTCAGGTAGCATAATTACAAGGCAATATTATAAAGCTTTTGCTATGAAAAACAAGAGAGAGAGATAGAGAATCTCTTCATAATACAAATGGTCCAAATGACTGTTTCCTGTCCTTAATAGGATGGACAAAATGTCTTTATTACTTAGAGAATATCTTAGATGACAACCCTAACTAACAATTTTGTTTCTGCATTACTAATTCAATAATTCCATTCCAGTTTGCTTCAAAATCTTCGACCTGGACAGCGATGGAGTGCTCAACAAGAAGGAACTCATCGACATGGTGGGGATCCTCTGCACCGTTGCCAACGAGAGCCTCAAGAACCAGAACTCCAGAGCTTCTACACCTTCAGACAGCAATGACTCCGAGGGCACGGAGAAAGGGTTCGACCCTGAAGTGATCCTGGTCAACTTGAGAGAGAAGCTGGTCACTGTGCCCAGGAATGGGAGGAAACCGGTGTTCCAGTTGGGACCTAATGGTGATAAGGAGGAGATTATCGTTTTAAAAGAGGTTTGTAGTATTCCTTAGGTTTGCCATATTTAATTAAATAAATAATATTTGTTTTTGGTGTGTAGGTAGAGTGAGTACTTAAGTTACTTTCATAAAAAGTTCAGGGCTAGTTTAAAAACGGCTATATACTTTCTATATATTTTCGTTAAAAATGATTATTATATCTATTATTATTTATTTATTAAACGGTACATGTTAATGAACTTATGAGCTAATTTACAGTCCGACAAAACTATATAACTAGTTTGTCTGTCGGATCCAAAAGGAATATATTATGTAATATATCTACCAGTACCTATAAAATTCAGTAACTGTCAACTTTTCTATCAGTATTTTAGTCGTGGATATTTTTAACGGTTATAACTCCATCCTTTCAGCAGCAACAGGAAAAAGACCAGACACAGACAGAAGAAGAAGTAGAGAATGAAGGTCTGATAGCGAATGACATGGCGCTGACCCTGGAGGACTTCCTGATATGGAGCGTGGAGAGCGCGGAGACGCTGGTCACTCCCTTCCTGGACCTGCTGTTCGAGGTCTGCCATATCGTGCTGGGGCTCAGGCCGCAGTGCAAACACCAGGAGAGGGATATTGGTGAGTACAACATTAATTTATGAAATCACAAAAATGGGATTTCCTGAGAAAATTTCCGGTAAGATATGATTCAGAATCAGGAGCTGAATAGACCCTGCGTTTTTGTAGGGAGCTGTCAAATACAACTGGTATTGTTATGGGTCTTGGGGTCGATTAGGATACAATAAATATGGAGGTGATTTTTAAATATTCTCAATTTTATTATAGCATGAATAAGGCATAAGCCACAAAATCTATAATGTACACTTACAATAGGGCCAGGTGTATGGCAATAGGCTCTACTATATTGAATGAGTCCATGCCCTATTTCAGTAGATAAGTCATGGATTTTGCGCAAAATGTTTGCGCATTACAATTCAGAAATAATAGCTACCACAACAAGAACAAAATTAATCTGAATACGATGAAGTGGAAAATTTACTACAGTTAGATAAAACAAATCGACGCTGAAGTGGTTAAAGTGAATTTAACATACAAGTTTCAAGTGTTCCAACTGTTCATAATATTATCTATCTTATATTATAGTCACGTTTTTAACGATTATATTATTTACAAAATAATGTATGTACAGATTGTCACAAAAACAGTTAAATATCGAGCATTCAAACAAGTAGTTACATAACACGTCTATAATTAATTCTATCTTCTTTCAAGTGTACATATCACAATCTTACCGCACTATAATTAGCAAGCACTCCTTGTATTGACAACTTATCTTCCACATTGTATAAATAGCGACTTTAAAAACATAATTATAAGGTCACTTTTTGAATAACAACCATGTCATTATAATAAATCGTTCCATTTAGGCGAAATTAAACTCTATGTTAAAGTCGTTAAGGTAGTAAATCACTTGTTATAGTCATTATAAATTTTGGCTGTCCATTGCGTAGTTGATATTGCAATGATGAGCAGTTTGTAAACATTATTATCTATGTATGATGTCGCGGTAGACTCGCCTTACAGTGGACGGACAGTTATCACTTGTTATCGGACATGTAAACCACAATTTTCATATTATTATGCAGTTTAAGCGCCGGGCTTATGTTGTCATTGTATAACTTAACTAACTTTGATAGTATTATATGTGTTTGAATTTTTACCGAGACTAGCTTTTGTCTGTGACTTCGCTCATACTCTTTGAAAGGGTTGGACCGGAGGGCAGATTACAAAACATATCTCGTATTTTTTTGTTAGTCATAAATAGTTCGAATATCAATTTTTAGTTTGCTACCTTGCTTTAAAAATTACTAATTTCTTAATTTAAAAATTACTAATCTTAATTTCGGGAGGTGATGGATTACAAAGAGACGAAAAGTAGCCTGTATGTCACTCTCCATTCCTTCAACTATCTCCACTAATTCGTAGCCGTGAAAAAAAATGGACAAACAAACAGACAGACACTTTCACATTTATTATTAGTATAAAGTATGGATAGTGTTGAGTGATTTATTTAGATTGTTTGGATCTCCATGGTTCATCGACAACAACATGAATGTTCCACGATAGTGACGTCAATTGACATGTTTTTATACTTGTAAATTGAGCACTATACATGGTGGGTCTATGCATCAAATTGTAGTTTCTGATTTCTATGTATTATTTTATATTAATCATAATAAGACGGATATTGGAAGGCTAAAGAAAGGACAGTTGAAGATGATATAATATTTTTTCTTTATTTAATTGGAAACTTTTATAGATATGTATATATTTGTTATGCATGATATGTATACTTTTCTAGACCTATATTAGAACAAACAACCAAACCAACTTACATATATTTATTTAAAATCCTCTAAAATTACATTATTAAATACTACTTACAAAATACAAAATTAAATTAATATTTAAAAATAGGAGCCGACCAGTAGCGGGAGCATGGTTCAAGCTACCGGTGGTTAGGGCTCCAGAGACAGAAACCTCCTCACAGTGTCTGTCTCTGTTTCGAGGAGTACTGCCTTCTGCATCAGGCCCTTGATCCATCCGCCCAACCCCAGCCTCCTAAGGTGGTTGTCGATGCTGTAAAACCAACTTTATTATTACTTATTAGCAGTATACTATCACGTTTCTATGACTTAGTCATTAACTACAAATTCCTATGAACCACTCACAAAAGAGGTACTATTGTTTTAACAATAACTACTTTACTTGAAGTTATTAGTGATAACAACATGTGTTCTAGTGTTACTTGAACCAGTAGTACCTACATGCAGTTAGCTGGTACCAATTGGCTACTGGTACTTTAGATTTATAGTATTGTTTGCATAATAATGTACAGTTATTATTTTGATAACGGAATATTTAATACATGTACTGGAAGCTACATTATGTGAAGTTTGGTAAGAGGTAAAATAATAAAATTATTATTAGTACTATTTTTGTTACTATTTATAGCATCCACCAATCATATTCATTGTTGCACATAGCATAGCACTGGTGGATATAGACTCAGCTAAGCTATGTTTTTTATATGTAAAGATGCGTGTTATGGATGGTTTCTCTACTATCGATACATCGTATACTTAAGCTGAGCATCTTCCTCGCACAGCTACATAGCTGAGTATCGGTGGAAACGGTCATAAAGTGTGTCACAGCTTAGTGTAGCATCTTCGTACCATAGCTTCATAGCATATCTCTGGTGGAAAAACATAAAACAGTCAGGTTGACTGTTTTACAGTCCAAAAAACTAAATTTTCTGGCGAAAGCAATCATAAAGGAACTACAACAGTAACTTATAATTGTGCAATTATTATACAACAATAGGTATTAATATAAAGAGCCCCGTCCTTAACAGATAACGCATGCTGTTTGTACGTAATTACAGTAATTGCGGAGATAGGTGCGTATGTGGGTCGCACGCGTGTGACGCGCCCGTCTTACGCTTTATTATGATAGATGGCGCTACGGACGAGGACGGTCCTTTATGCTAATCGTTACAATAATAATACGTTTTCCTTGTAGATAAATTGTCGGGGAACTGAAAGTGATAGCTGTTGTCTACAGTTAAAGTATAATATTATTTATCTTTCAGCATGGTTGCGTTGGTAGTGGTTGATAGAAGATGGTTAATTTGTCGCGCGTTCGTTTCCCATATGTGACTATTATGTTTTGTATGTTAATAATATGAATAAAGTAATTCTCTGTCGGTTCGGACAGCTGTATACTTACAGTGACTTTTGCTGTTGGAATATCGTATATTAAGACTATGAATTAATGTTGAAACAAACAAACAAACCAACAAGTCTGCTTGTTGTAAGAATGAAGCACAGCCCTAAACTAAGTACACTATCATTACCTAAAACAAAAATCCTTAAAATTACAATACCAACATTTCTTACATACATACATAACTTCACGCCTGTCTCCCATGGGGGTAGGCAGAGACAATGAAACAAACATCTTCTTTCAAATGAAGATGGACACAACAACAATTACACAAACACATCAATATGAACCTTATAAACATGTGCGTCTGCACATTGCGAATATACGCACATCGCACATGGTTCGCAATCAATTGACATTAGGCGCGTAGGCCGTGCAAACATGTGGCCTCGTTACTTTATGGGGCCTGATTGATTCAGTTAATATTCTCCGATCTTTTCTATTTAGAACAATATGCCAGAAAACACTTAACTTGTGTTGATTACACACACACACACACACACATTGTCGAATGTACTAAAAACGACTTTATTTATGTGGTATTGAGATACAGAATGTATCAGAACGATTATTGCATTGCAACTTACTAAGTTGCAATGGATAGCGAAGTATGATTACTGGCTTATGATAATTAGGGATATACTTAGAAATTGTGGTTCAAAAAGCTTGTCCACAGGTAAATACTTTGCTAGGTTGGTGCAGTGATTTTATTTAATGTAACGTGTTAGGGTCTAGGTTTCGATTCGCAAATGAAACTACTGTTCATACGATTCAAAATTTGTTCTTGTATTTGTTTTATTTATAAACACACTCACGGAAAATGCTAGTGTATGACGAAGTTTCTTTTTTGTTGATTACGGATATGAAAGAAATTATTTAACCGTATCTTTTGTAAACTTTAATATCTCCATTACATTTCAGTGCTGGGCTGGCTGAGACGTGCAGTTCAACGGGGGTACGCAGTGGGTCAGTTCTGGTACCTGGTGGGCGCGGAGTGGTGGGGCAACTGGCTCGCCTACACGTCGGCCTCCAGCACCGACAACTGCTGCCGCCCGCCGCACCGACACATCGACGAGGCTATCGTCTGCGATGAGAGCTTTACCAGTAACTCCACTGGTGAGCTACATCCTTCATATTCTTTGTGGGTTTCTGAATTAAAAGTTTATTAGTAATTGATGATGAAAGGAAGAACGATTGAATGATGAAGAAGAACCGATGAAAAGGATGTGTCAGTTGAAAAAGAAGATATTAAAATAAATTATTTGTGTTAAGAGTAGGAAAAGAATTTTTAATTGAAGATATAGTAATTTGTAGTGGCTTTTAAATATTTGTAGCCGGAGGATTTGTAAGATATATACATGAAATTTATACAGACGAAGCTCTTAACTATGTAAGTTCGGAGGTAGATAATAGTTTAATTTCTACCTAAGACATAAGGCTTGAATTAATTTATGTATGTATGTCGCAGAATCGATGGGCTCCCTCCTATGGCGAGCAGAGACAGGGTCGCTAGGCAGCGGGGGCAGCAGTAGCGGCGTGAGCAGCGCGGCGGTGGCCCGCGCACAGCGCCACCCCGGGCCCGTGCACAACAAGCGCCTGCTGGCCCCCGCGCCCACCGCCGTGCGCACCCTCACGGGGGAGGGGGGACACCTCCGCCGGGACGTCACGCTCGCACAGCATCACGACTTCGAACTCGTACCCGATGCACTCTGGAGGGCACTCGCGCTCTGGTATGGAGGGCCTGATCCGTTGCCGCGACAGGTATGACTACTTCTTGTTATGTTGTATGTGGAAATAAAAAAAGTGTTAAAATTAATTTTCGATCAATATTAACATTGCTATGTCTAAAGGTAAGCGTCTACAGACCCGCATCGCACGCATCGTACGCATTCCTTATGACATCATCGGTACGCATCGCATATAGGCATTGCTGACGAGCGGTCCGTACGATGCGGATCAGTGGACGCAGTTGTATGAGTTTCTATACAAGACAGACTAAAATCCGTTGCGTACGATGCGGGCCTGTGGACGCTTATCTTGACACGGTCCTTGATCCATGACCTTGATATTTGTGTGTAAACTCCATTAAATAAAGTTATCGAATGCAGTGAGCTAATTGAGTAACTGATAGGAACCAGTAGAAAGTTTGTTTACAATAATTTAATTATGTTTGTCGCAGGTGATCCGGCCCCCGAATTCTGATGTGGAGTTGGAGTTGTATCCTCTACACTTGAAGATATTGCGGCATGTCCAGAGCCCTCAGAGTACGTATGACTTAATTTCTTTTAATCTCTTAGTAGATTAGACTACTAGTCTAAGATAGAATTTTGTATGGATGCTACCGATTAAGGATGGTTTAAAGTGATACTTATTTACGTGTTTGTTTAAGGAATGGCCCCCGGCGGTGTTGCGGGTGCGGGTGGTGCGGCGCTATACAGCGGCGTTGCCCCGGCGCCGCCTGAACGACAACTCGCTTACACTGCCGCATTCTCACGACTGGCTACTGTCAAGCAGGTGGGTGTTATATTTCTAGGTTGTTAATGTCCGAATACTCAAACGCTACTCAATTTTAAGACGCTCTCGAAACTAGTTCTGTCCTAATCAATTCTTTATAAAGTGACAGAGATAGCAGGATATTTAAGTGCAACTTAAAATTGAGTAGCATTTCAGTATTCGGCCGTAAGTGTCTTAATAAATAAAGGTTACCATAATTCGTAGTTAATTGAGAATATACATAAGTCAACAAGAAGATTTTGTTGACTTATGTATACTTTCGAGGATGCTCAACTAGTTTCAAGTTACGCTGGGGCTCATAATAATGAGTTATGTGCACTTTTAATGTTATTCGTATTACAAATGTCTAAATTGTTACCTGTGGGCTAGCCGAACGTCATTAATGTTTGTTATATCTTCTAAATGATTCTCCCCAGGTATGCGAGTTCCTGTGCGCGGCGCTGGGTCTGGCCCGCGAGGACGTGCGGCTGTGGCTGGTGGCGGGCGGCGCGGCGGGCGGCGGAGTGCTGCTGGATGACGAGCGGCCCACGCTGGCCGCGCTCGGCCTCGACGACCGCGCCAGGCTGCTGCTGGAGCTCCGGAACCCGGACCTCACCTGGCCCGAGGAGATCGGGGCGCTCAGGTATGGCTACATTAAGCTGTTCTGCTCTTAAACAAGACTTTCCCATGATTTTCTGCGGAAAAATCGTGTAAAAAATGAGTTTTTTTTGTGAAACACGCCGTTAATCGAGCCCACGTATTACCTGATGGTAAGCAATCGCCCCCGCCCATGGACACTTGAAACACCAGAGGCGTTCATTTCCCTGAGACAGTGCGTTGCCGGTTTTTATTTTATCTCAAAAAGCCTGTAACACCTGGGGTTAGGAATTTAAGGGTTGTAGTTCGGGAATTATTATTGTGGTATCGTTTCCGAAAAGATGAGCTTCTCGAAATTATAATACCACAATCAAGCTGTAGGTTGGGCCGATACTCTGACTTATCAGATGTAACGCTGCTTGCGTAATAACATTACGTCACCACTTCACATTAGCATTCAGTGAGAGGGTGATACTTTGCCGACTGAAACGGTTCATTTAAGTCACATAAAGCAAACATTAATGAAATATAGGACTTTATATAAATGCTTTATAACTGATGTAAATGAAATATAGGACTTTATATAAATGCTTTATAACTGATGTAAATTGATTATTATAACTTCCAGTATGAGCAGTGGCTCCAGCCGTGCCACGGAGCGGCGCGAGACCCTGATAGCCCCCAACCTGCCCGGCGCCACCGGACTACACAACCTCGGGAACACGTGCTTCATGAACGCTGCTCTGCAGTCGGTGAGTGCTCATATTATTCCAGTTGTCTTACATTCTAAAATAAAGTTTTTAGCGAGGTGAAGTGACGATATTTCCATTAACGTAATTGTGACCACGCCGCGTATGCGCAAAGAATTCGTTGTGAATGCTCGACAAAATCACTGTCAACAGAAACCTATGAAAACGCGACAATAGTGTAACGTACGTTACATTTACGCGACGTCTTCGCTGTACATCCGCAGCGTGTTCGCGACGCACCGCGTAGGCATGATAAAACTTTTGTCGTGGCTTAGTCGGTTATTATATAGGTTTATTCCTCAAACCACATGATCGATACTAAATGTTGCTTAGGCAAAGAAATGCCTGAAGGTTAGCGCGTTGGTGAGTCGAGTGAGAGGCGCGGTTCTCGCTCGCTACTAGACTTTTCTGAGAATTTAGTATTATTAACTGAACTCGTTTGTTGCAGGTATGGAACACGGGTCCCTTGACGCGGTACTTCAACTCGGGCATGCACCTGTACGAAGTGAACACCACCAACCCGCTCGGTACCAAGGGAGTACTGGCACTGCGCTACGGAGAGCTGTGTAAGGAGGTAAGTAGGGGACCGGGGCTCCGGGCTCAAGCAGGAGTAGGAATTGGGTGGTTTTCAGTCAGTAAGAGTCTGATACTTCCTTTAACCTTAATCAGGGCTGTAGATGGAAGTGTCGAGTGAATGGCGGTGTATAATGTATGAGTAGTGCAGCAGACCTTTCTGAGGGCTAAATGTCAGAAACAATATTGAAACCTTGGATGATTGGTTGATTAATTGGAGTAGGTGGTCACGTAAACGTAGTCAACTCGCACTAGGCACTGAGTCCTACAGTATGTTTGTGTCCCGGTAGGTGTGGTCGTGCTCGGCGCGGTCGGTGGCGCCGCTGCGCGTGCGCTGGTGCGTGCAGCGCTGGGCGCGCGCGCTGGCGGGCGGCGGCCAGCACGACGCGCAGGAGCTGCTGGCCTGGCTGCTGGACGCGCTGCACGAGGACCTCAACCGCGCGCCCGCGCCGCGCCCCGCGCCGCCCGCCGCGGACTCGGCGGGCCGCGCCGACCGGGAGGTGGCGGCCGAGGCCTGGGCGCAGCACACGCAGCGCAACGCCTCCATCATCACGGACCTGTTCCTGGGCCAGCTCAAGTCCAAGGTGCAGTGCGACACGTGCGGCCGGGACTCCGTGCGCTTCGACGCCTTCAACATGCTCAGCCTGCCGCTGCCCATGGAGTCCTACGTCTGCTGCGAGATTAGAGGTACACGCTGGACACATATTTGTCTTCTCACCCCGCTAAGGCCTATGAAAACGGCTTGCTAAAGAAGCTTGACGACGCATCGGTTTAGTTTAATTTGATTTACATTTTCTTTACTTGAATTCATTCTCGTTACAGTAATGTTACTGGACGGGTCAGTGCCTATAAAGTACGGAGTCAGGGTGAACTCGGAAGGCACGTATTTGGATCTCAAGAAAAAGTTATCGGATTTATGTGGACTAGCACCTGAATCGTGAGTATTACTCATTATTTGAGTAACGACTGACAAATGACTAACTGACTGTCTGTTGCCTCACTGACAAATTGACTGAGTGACAGCCTCACCGAATGATAGACTGACTGGATGACTGACTGATTGGCTGACTTACTGACTGTCTGACTCACTGACCAGCTGGAGTGAATGGATGTGACTGACTGCCGGAAGGCAAACGTATTTGGATCTCAAGAAAAAGTTATCGGATTTATGTGGACTAGCACCTGAATCGTGAGTATAACTAATTATTTGAGTAACGACTGACAAATGACTGACTGACTGACTAACTAACTGACTGATTGACTGACTGATAGACGTCAAACGACTGATGACTGACAAGTGACTACAAACGACTAATGACTGACAACTGACTACTAACTAGGTATAAGATAAAATTGTTTGACGATTCAGAAATGCCTATATAATGTTCAGTTAGAATTAATGCTTCGATGTTGTCGTTGCAGCATGCTAATAGTGGAGTTGTCGGGCGCGATGCTGGGCCGCGTGTTCTCGGACGGCGCCAAGATCTGCGCGGCCAGCGCCGCGGAGCTGTTCGCGTACGAGGTGCCGCGCGACGACGCCGACGCGGACTGCAGCGACTGCGACGACTACACGCACGATACTAACGGTACCCATCATAGCTTGGACAGCGATACTTTACTTGACTAATTACTGCTTTAGAAGACAATATAAAAGTGTTCATAATGTTTTTGTGGTATTAGGAACTGCTACTCGTGTTATAGCCTTGTTATTCTGCCATCTTTTAGGTGTAGATTAGGAGCAGAAGTAGTGGTAAAAATCTATGAAAAAGATCCTGATCATAAACTTAGACAACAAGTGTTTTTTAGAAAAATATACTAATGGCGCATTCCAATAACCTACCGATCGGTAGATTTGCCTACCAGCGGTAGAATTTTGATATAAGCTCCATACAAAATGTGTCAACATTCTACCTCTGGTAGGCAAATCTACCGATCGGTAGGTTATTGAAATGCGCCGTTAAACATGCTACTAAACGACTAAATTAATTTCGATTTAGTATAAGAATGTTTTACTCAATTAGCGTTTGATAATAGTGTTTTTTCATCAAAAGCTATTGCTACTAAACGACTGTAACCTTATTTCCACTTTGTATAAGAATATGTTTTGCTCGATTATTGCATTATTTGCCGTGGCAGTAACAATTTGTATGTGGTACCCGCAGGCTGGGCGGCGGAGTCCCCGGCGTGGGCGGAGGTGAGTGTGGGCGGCGGCAATACTTCCTCACTCTGCATGCCAGCACTCTTCTGCTTCAAGGTTAGACCGCACTGCACACACACGGACACGGACACATACACACACATACACACATTCACTCACACACTGGTACACAGGATCTAGGGTGAGGGCGGTTTTCTGAGATGCTTTAAGACTTTAAAATGATAGATATTTAATTGTGGCATTTGATTTTGGGCATTGATCAAGCGTGGGAAATACCTATTATTGTTTTAAAGAAAGAGTATTACAAACTATGACATACATCTTGTACAATTGAATAATTACTGAAAAAAAAGTTTTTTTTCCGTTACTTTAAATTACATTAGCTTTACTTACGAAGCTTAGGACTAAAAAGCCCAGTGCCCATGTAATGCTTTGTCGACGTCAATGACGCGATTATCAGAAAACCGAAAAATAAAACTAAACAAAAATACTAAATACACGAGCGTAGCGATTTCATTAAAAATTGTTTGTCCATATAAAGACGTTTTCAGTTGCACTTATAGGCGCGCACCTGGTTTATGTCGAAAGATATTTATGTCGACAGACGTTATTAATATTATTATATTTGCTCTGACGTTCAAAAGTGGCTTCCTGGTCTATTTGAAATAAATTATTTTTGACTTTGACTTTGAAAGAAAATTAATTGAGGAGCCGTAAATAATATGAAAATTAAAGTAATCTATTCATTAATATTGGTTCCATTACAGTATTAAAAAGAGAAAATGTAATTCCTATGTGTATGAAAACGTCTTTATGTATCCGTTTGGTGATGGCATGTAAGTGTAAGTGGATGTCGTTCAACTACCTTACATAACAATACAATATATTATTAATGTAAGAACATTGTATAACTGTATATTGTCCCAGACTATGACGTCATAATATTGTACAGTCCCCCAACTAACTATTGTGTACAGTTCTCGCTCTAGTTGTCTTGTGTACCGGCTGAAGTATAGCTATCTCTTACTATTGGATAGTGAAAGAAAGAGACGACAATATTAAGAATTTTAAGTGAATACGTGTGTATTTCGATTCGTTAATTGAAATATACGCCTTACTTCAATTCTTACTAGTTCTTAGCAATTGTACTCGGAACAAAATTGTTGATAAGTAAATCGTAAAATATCTCTGCAAACGGTTGTGTTTGTATTTCAAGTCAAGTCAGCTGGTAGGCTATAAATATGAGTCCCGATGTGACTTGAAACTATTAGAGCATTCTTCGATTCATGCCCGTGAATAGCCCTAAATTTCAATTACTTTTTATAATCTCACAATAGTTAAAATAGCGTATATTTGTTCCTTTCTTTCATTACCAGTGTGTAAGAGATAGTTGATATAATAAAGCTGGTGTTCAATGCAACGAGTGTTGTTTGTCTGTCTGTGTCGAGTACAGCGAGTGGCGGAGTGTTGACATGTCCAGGTAACCAATGGCAACCGATACTGCACTGTATACGCCATTATATAAACTTATATACGACCTTATATTATGATTTTTGTAGAAAATGGTGTTTTATTGACATTTAATTTTTATGTGCTGGCAATTTCTATACAAAATGATTAGTGTTGCCAACATTTTTGGTTTTATTTTACAATTTGCAGTTAAATGTTGCAGTAAGTTTTGTTTAGTTAAATGTTCATTGAGAAATGTTGAATATGTTCATTGTCAAACTGACTGTTGCACTGCCCACTTCATGATATGTCGTTTGTGTTTTCATTAGTGTTCGCTCAGTGTACCCGTTTCTATTCATTCTCTGTTTGGTGAAACCTTGTTCCATTTCTTGTTTCTTGAACCGAATTCCTTTATAAATCCCTGAATAAATTCTAAACAAGGGAATAATATTTCAAGGCTTATTTCTTAGTTAACGCTGGTTGCCTGTGATTGAGATGCAGTCTGTAATGTGTTGAGTACATTTCTAATAAGTTTAAAATAAAAAGGAAAACCTGCCAAGATTGAAACTACTGTCTGTTTAGTTAGCAACTGAGGTCTTCCGGCATGACTATGAAGATAGTTGTTTCGTTACAAAACTCCATAACATCCCTAGTCAAAATATTGAATGAATCGAAATGAGCTCTTTGCATAGAATGGAACAGGTTTCCTAAGCTGCTAGGTTACCACCATATACTAGACACATGCGCTAAGTGTTCGTAGATTGTGTATATGTACATACTTTGTTTGGTAGAGGTCACTCTTTGTACAAATTCGCTTCTAATTTATTCATTTCCAATTTTCCTGTAAATTTTGCCCTTAGTTTAGTAGAAAATTCTGTCCAAATTATAACCTTTGCTTTAGATTCTCAAAGATTTTTAAATTTCAGATTCGATTTTACTTGATTCGAGTTGAGGACACTTCAAAAGTAGTTTATCAATGCAAAATGATATCTCTATACGTTGGTAAAATATCTCTGAATCCGAAATAGAGGTGGAAAGTGGAAAGGTTTAGGAAATAAAACCCATAATCTACATGTTAATCGAACTACGGTTTCAGCGCTCGAGATCGGAAATTCTTATGTCCCAGAGTCCGCCGAGCACGCTGTACAAGCACGCCGTGTTCTCGGACGTGCCGTCGCGCAGCAGTACGCTGCCCCGCGAGCGCCGCGAGCCCTCGCCCACCGCCAGCGTCAGGTCGCTGACTGCCAGTCCCCGCAGCCCGCGCCTGCACAAGGTCAAGTTCGGCTCCTCGCCCTCCAACATGTGCCGCCTCGACGACACCAGGGACCCGCCCGCTGGGAAGATACAGTACCTCGTGGCTGTGCATAGGTGAGAGCTGTTGTTGATTTGTTGTTAGTGTGATGTTGATTGTTTCTCTGGTCGTTAGGTGGTGCTAATATGGCGATAGATTCCTGTTTTAAACCACGTATTTGTTGTGATCAGGAAGCAGACGCGGTCGGACGCGTACTTCCTGCCGTGGCAGCGCAGCCGCGCGTCGGTGTTCGGCGTGCCGCTGGTGGTGGGCGCGCTGGGCGGCACGGGGCGCGAGCTGTACGCGCGCGTGTGGCGCCAGCTGGCGCGCCTGCTGTCGGCGCGGCCGCGCGCGCCCGACGCGACCCCGCACAACCACGCCACGGACTGCGACGACAGCCTGGGCTACGAGTTCCCGTTCCGCGTGCGCCTGGTGCGGCGCGGCGCCGCGTGGTGCGCGCGCTGCGCCTGGCCCAAGCTGTGCCGCGGCTGCGCGCTGCCCTCCGACGACACGCCGCTCACTCACTGTGGTAGGTGATCACACTATTCTTTGTAACTTTTATACTTGCTCATGAATTATATCCTAAAGCAACCTAGTATAGGAAACAGGAAAATTTCTCCTTTTTTCCTTCTCCTTTCACCAAGTTCAAATTATTCTTATTTTTCATTATTCCTTGCATTACCGTCTGTTTGTTTCAAATCAATTTACAAACTGACTTATTACAACATCGACAGTATATCTTCAAATCACTATAACTTCTTAATATCTTACAGGTAAACGTCGCCGCAGTAAGCGCTCCAGCGTAGCCCCCACCACAATAGACGGAGACGTCCCCAACACCAACTCTCCCGTCGCCAAGAACAAACTCAACCGACATGCGGCCACGCGGTTATCCGCTGATATGTCGGTAAGTTCAACTATTAAATATATCACATGCACAATATAGGAAAAACAATCGTATAAAAAGTGATGATATTGCATAAATGGTAACGCATAAAGTTATGATGTTGCGCTAACTTGCGCAAAAGGTGACGAGATTGCGCAAACTGTTGCGCATAAAATTGAGATAATGCACAGTGTTGCGTATACAATGATGTATGTTTGGTGTACAGGGCGAGTGCGAGAGCGGCGAGGTGGGCGCGGGCGAGCTGAGCGCGCTGCTGGCGGGCGCGCGGCGCGGGGACCTGCTGCTGGCCATCGACTGGGACCCCACGGCGCTGCACCTGCGGTACCAGTCCACACGGGAGAAGGCCTGGGTGGAGCACGGCTCCGTGGCGGCCTGCCGGGCCGAGGCAGCCCGAGCTATCGACCTGGCCAGCTGCCTGCGCGCCTTCACCAGCTGCGAGCGCCTGGAGCAGCGCTACCACTGCGCGCACTGCCGCAGCGCGCAGCCCGCCACCAAGAAGCTGCAGATATGGAGGCTGCCGCCCATACTCGTACGTACCATACTATATACTATCTAAATCTGACGAACTGACGACATCTTTTCAATCAATACGACACTAGAACATCAAACTTTTCGCTTTCAACTCAGTTGATAATAGTTTCATTTCCATTCCGCAGGTAGTCCACCTAAAACGATTCCAATATGTGAACAACAAATGGATCAAGTCACAGAAAGTAGTCAATTTCCCGTTCCAAGACTTCGACCCCACGGCCTACCTAGCGTCAGTACCTCAGGAGACCATACTCAGGCATACAGAGATACTCAACTCGAAGCGAAGGTCCTCAGTGTTCGTGGACGACACCATATCGGAGTCGGACAGTGAAGACGACGAGAGTAATGTGCAGCAGAAGGTTCAGAGGCCAAAGGTGGAGAGGAAGCGGAGGAGTTCTGTGGAGGTGAAAGGGAGGGAGAGGTTAGAGTCGACGAGCTTGGTGACGACGCCGGTGACGGACGACAACCTGATAGACTACCACGGGCACCACTTACTGCCGGAGCAGGACCCGTTCGACCTGAAGTACCGTCTGTACGCGGTGGTGTCCCACTCGGGGCAGATGAGCGGCGGGCACTACGTGGCGTACTGCCGCAACCCGTCGGGCGCGTGGCTGTGCTACAACGACTCGTCGTGCCGCGAGCTGCCCGCCGCGCCCGCGCCGCCCATCGACCCCGCCGCCGCATACCTGCTCTTCTACGAGCGACAGGGACTCGACTACGAGAGGTTAGCTTACATACTTTTTTAAAATTACACTACAATACTCTTCAATTTATATGTCTGTATTTGCGTTTGTATACAATACGCTACAATACACAACAATACAATACGCTATCATACACAACACTATAAAATTATACAGTAAAATTCCAATAACTTACCGTACTGTATTACATTTTAACAATATTCTCCCCATCAGGTACCTCCCAGACATCGCGGGTAAAGAACCAGTAGTGCGAGACGCCGAAGTATTAGATCCTGACGAGAACGACCTGAAGAAAATGTGCTCTATTATGTAGGAGTTGTGGCACATTATGGCGTGACACTACTCACCTGGTGGCAGAGAGCCACCCTCGTAAACAATCCAGCTCTGCGGTGTAGTGGGGCTTCTCAGGCTTCTTGAGTTGGTGACAAGGCGACGCGAAACTAACACAGCTGCAGCTATCAGACTTTGTATAACGTCCAGATTTCAGTACCAAAAGCTTATGTTCTTGTATTGGTTCGCTTTAAAAAGGTGTATATTTGAGTATTCGCTGTAATTATGTACCTTATAACGTAGTAGATAAAGTATGTATTCGGTTGTTGTCTGGTTATTTAGAGCATTTGTGCAGCGTTCGTCACGTCGCCATTTTGAGCTGTTTATATGAAGGTGTAATGAAATGCAGTTACAAATTATATGGCCCGAAGATTCGGTGTATAGTTTTGTGAATTTAAATAAATATAATAAAGAAAATATTACATATAAACTATGGAATAACGTGGTCTGTCTCAAAATATGTAAGCTTATGTTTAATCCGCGAAGGGACCACAGAAACGCTCAAAATTTTAATTAATTGCAATTTTTTATTAATTTATTGTTGAGTAAATTGAGTATAATGTAATCATTTCATTGATTCTTACAATATTTTGTAGAAAATAATTAATCTTTATACTGCCAAGTATCATCTAATTCCATACTATTAAAGGTACAATAGATGGCGCTCTAATTGTTGAAATAAAAAAAAATATATTAATGATAAAATGTCATCATCTATACATCTAATCGTAGACGGCTACTCAAATACCAAAAGTTATAAACACAAATTTTAATTAATCTATTAATTAATTAATGTATTGAATGTAATATTTATCAATAATGACATTGTTTCATTTTTTATAATTGTTTTTGATGTAAAATAAATTATGATGATGTTGATTTTTTCGAGCGAGGGTTTGGCGTGATATCGCGAAAGAAGATGGCGGCACAGGAATTATAATTATACAGGTATTTCACTGTTAAACTTGATACAAATTTTTGGTCATAGATAAGTTGTGAATAAAGCTGAAAGTATGTAAAATGATATTTATTGCACATACATAGAATACATACGAATTGACGAGTTTAATGCTTCGGGTATTCTTTAACAATCAAGCATTGGGTGCTGGAGATTTCTTCAAATAAAATTCTCGTTGAAATGCTATAAAAATTCATAATACAATTATAATATTTGTTTTTCATAAATCAGAAGTTAATTTTCTTTATCACGTGTTGACAGTGAAGTATCTGTATTATAATATAATCTGTGTCCAAGCTCAGGGTATCGTTACAGAGTTTTGTTAGTTATTATGATTGTGTAGTTGTAATGCATTCCTATTGTTGGTTCTATAGCGTTGGAGCTACATGCAGGTCTGTGCGGTCGGAAGCTTTATAGCTAATCAGTGTGTGAGACAAATGGTGTTTAAGCGATAGAAAACTTCTCTTACAAAAAATAACTTTTGATTTCTTCCGTTGCGGGATCCGAGACAGTAATTCATGTCCCTGTGAAGTGCTGGTATATTTCGGTGTTTTCATGGTTGTATACTGTAGATGCTGGCTTACAGAAGTTGCAGCAGTTTCGTAATGTTGTGGCTGGTTTGTGTCATACAAATTTCAAAATTTACGTATGCCGATATCAGGCTTTGTTTTGAAGATTCTGTCGATAGTCAAGCGCTTAAATACCATTTGACTCATAACACAGAGGGCATACTAATCTATATTAGTTTATATAAAGTTGGCATTTATCTCAGTATTCCATCTTGTTAAACTAATGTCGATAAGTATGTCCTGATATTTTTATTATGTTTTTATTATATGAAGTTTGGCAACGCGTCCCTGTAAATATATGATGGTTGGACTAACCAGTTAAATGGGTCTAGTGTCACTGTGTCACTGTGTCACTAGTGTGTGTCAGAGTCAGGGCATGTGTGATAAAGTGATAATTGTTTTGTTATTATTCAATTTGTTTGTTGTATTCGTGTCTGCTTAGTGTTTGTTGGTGAGTAACGTGCGATGGGAATGTCATTTCTATACACTGGGCTCTGGGATGCTTATTTGAACTTTGCCTCGTTATAATAAGGCTATGTTTTGCTATCTGGTTGAATTTCTGGTAGTCTAATTAGTAGGGAATTTGACATGAAATATGTGTCGGATAATCTAACGGAAAGTTATTCAGTTTTTATGAAATCGGCCTTAAATGTTACTAAAAATCCTTTGGTAAATCAATAATTAATTTGTAAGTATTCTCAGTGTATAGAAATGGCAGTATCCTGTGTCGCAGGCTACGGCCGCGTTGTCAAGCCTGAGTACTGGCGGCGGAGTGTCGCGCCGCGGTAACAAGGAGACTGATGTGATGTAATAATAAACGTGATGTGCTATATTTTACTCAACGGAATATTTTCTATTTAATTACTATTATTACTGTAGATAGTCGAGCCTCACGCGTTTTGTACCAAACACTTAATTATCTCAGTTTTAGTTTATTACTCTGTCTTATGATAGCTAACGAATGTTCTATACCAAAAGAAACTTATAAAAAAAACAATAATATTCATTTCAATTTGGTACAAAACACGAGGGGCACAATAATGAAATAATATATTCTTCTAGCGCGAAACTATTTAGTGTTATATACGTGTTATTGGCTGTTTTATGTTAATGCGATTAGTTTTAACCGAAAACGGTCGATATGACCACTGGACAGTTACTTGTGCGCGAAGAGAACGAATATTTAACAAAGAAACACTGTTACTTGTATGCGCAACATTTGCGCAATGGTTGCGCATCGGTCCTTGTTTTGCGCACAAGTGACTGGCCAGTATCACGCGAGCTTCAGCATTCAGAGAGCTCACTATAAACTATGTTTTTGTAATTATCGTACGGCTTAGGGCACAATGTCGTGATGCTTAATAAATTCTAGTGAGATACGATATATAAGTATTAGACGTATATGTTTAAGTAATATATTATTATTATTGATATTATGAGCCGGTGTGCACGATCCTAGTTAATCATTTTATTATAATTTGTCTACATTTTATTCGAAATAATTTAATGAAAGTAGCTTTTATAACGCGACATTATGAGTTAGCGATGTTGGCTACCGATGTGCCGGTAGTGTGAGCCGGGGCTAGTAGTGTGGTCCGTGGTGTTTAGTCGATATTTTATTTATTCGATCGTGTGCACCATATTATTGTTAATGGGGGAATCTGAGTGTTTGTGTCGCGGCTGTGTATGTAAGTAGCCGCGCCAGCGCCCCCGCGGCCGCGGGTGTCCGTGCCATCGATCGAGTTTCCTTTCCACTTCTATACCAAAGCACTCTCCTTTCCCACTTTGTTGAAGCTTTAGTAAACATACAACGACTTCACTCGGCGAGCAAGAAACGAACAGTTTCGACGTCTCGCAAGCTTTGTAGGTTATGTATGGCGCTGTATTGTACTGGTATTCGTGTACCAATAACACGGTTGCGTTGGGTGTAAAATCAATTTGTTATATCCAATTAAGTATTTTTGAATATCCCTGTGCAATAAAGAATTTCTTTTGTATGTATTTTTGTGTGTTATTGGCTACCCTAACTCCTCGAACACTAAAATAAACACAAACGTTGTATAAAAACATTTTATTACTATAAAAATGACTTATAGAATATCTATCATAAATTATACACTTGCTTACAAAAGTATTGCACGCAATGGTAACAGAATATTGCAATTAATACTTCAACGGTGCAATTATTTTGTTTACAAGTGTGGCTTACATCGACGGGACGGCATTAAAATACAAATAAATACTAATTTGTACAACAACGCAGGGCGTTCCACGTTATAATAGTTAGATCTAAGTGATGTCACATTTTTGGGATGAGAAAACATTCTTCAGAATATTTCTTATTTTGTTAAAAGATTTTATTAAGGTAGGTAGTTTAATAGTTACCCGACTGCGCCAGAAGGAGGGTTATGTTTTTCGAGTGTATGTATGTATGTATGTGTGTATGTATGTATGTATGTATAATTGTTTGGCACGCTCTGCAGCCTAAACGGCTTGATGGATTTTGACTTGAGAGGTGTCGTTAGATTCGTATTTACTGTGAGAGTGACACTGGATATATCAAAATTAAAAAAAAACAAAATGGCGGATTTTTGGCGCCAAATTCGAATATTTCTCACTCTCTAACCTAAACGGCTTGACGGATTTTGACTTGAGAGGTGTCGTTAGATTCGTATTTACTGTGAGAGTGACACTGGATATATAAAAATAATAAAAAATCAAAATTGCGGATTTTTGGCGAATATTTCTCATTCTCTAGCCTGAACGACTCAATGGATTTCCACTTGATAGGGGTCGTTTGATTCGTATTTACTGTCAGAGTGACACTAGATATATCAAAATGAAAAAATAATAAAAGTAAAAATAAATAAATAAAAAAAGTAATTAAAAAACTAAAAAACCCGACTGCGTTTCTTTATAATATTAAAATGAAAAAACCCTAAAACAAGAAAGTAATCGTAAAATTTAAGCAGTCGGGACCCATTCTAGAAAGCAAGCCGTATGTGCCCTCACAAAGTCTTTATATTTAGAATGGGTCCCGACTGCTTAAATTTTACGATTACTTTCTTGTTTTAGGGTTTTTTCATTTTAATATTATAAAGAAACGCAGTCGGGTTTTTTAGTTTTTTAAATTACTTTTTTTATTTGTACTTTGATTTCTAGAGTTCTTGTTCACATTAATTTAAAAAAAAAATGTTTTAATCATAGAATTGTTGTCTGAATAGGCTATAATCTGGCAATTGAGTATTATTTTCATTAATTCAAACCTAAACTAACTCCTTAACTTTGTGACATCGCAACTTAACACTAAATATGTACACTAAAGGCAGTGGTGCATTGTGTGTGACGTCACGGTCACACCCACCGCTGCCACGCGAGCTGCGGCTGCGAGTCGCTCGCCTGCAGCACGTTGGACAAACCGCCGTGCGGGACTGGGTACGGGGCCTAAAGGGGAGAAAATAGACAAATAGCAGTTATAGTACTACGTTTTCACAAGTTATGTGTATGGTATAACGGGAGGCATGCTATAATCAGCCACCATACTATGCTATTAGAGACAAACCAGAAAATACAAAAGCGAGTTGAAGCGAGGATCAGAATAAACCCCTTCCTTATTAGATTCAGTTATGCTTTTAACTGCCGCGCTCGGTGAGATTTAATGATTACTTAAACTATTCCTTAATAAAAAATTTGTTCCGAAAACAATTGCTAAGGACAGGGTTAAGTAACCAATAAATGACTCTGAGTACGGTGGTAAGTAAGAGATAGTTCGGTTGAAAAGTCGAGACAGGTTTCCCTATCATTTTCGGTAGGAGCTTATGTCCATACTTACATTGGTTATTCCTAACCAACGCTGCTTGATGAAGTCGGAGACTCGCTCTCCGATCATGATGGCGGGCGCGTTGGTGTTGCCTGACGTCACGGCCGGCATTATACTCGCGTCCGCCACTCGTAACCTGTCTATTCCTTGGACCTGAACAGAAACGGCCATTAGTAAGACTAAGCAGACATAAAAAAGTTAAGGAATGCTTCTAAGAAGGCATTAGACTAGAACGTTTAACAGATTCCTTAACTCAATGAGATTTCTCTTAGTGTTTTTTCAGACAATCTAATAAAAAAAGAGTAAATATACTTTCTCTCATACTATCCAATCACGTTTTATTTTGACTGATATTCTACAAGTTATCTTGTGCATGGTGTATCACAATCATCTATTTAGGTATAAAAGGTCTGTTTACCTGCAGTAGGTTATCAACGACAGCAGAAGGGTCTCCCCTTGGTCCCATCTTGCAAGAACCAGCCTGGTGATTCTCAGGCGCCGTCTGCATCCTCACAGCGCACTCCCAGTACGCATCACATCCGAATTTGAACTTCTCGCAGCCTTTCACAGGAGTCTTGTCCAGTTTCACTCCGTACCTCTTCAGGGCTTTAGTTTCGGCTAACTTGAGGGCGAACTTGATACCTTCCACTAAAGTTTTCACGTCATCTGGGTGGGTTAGGTAACTGAAACAGTAAAGTTAATACTTGAGAAGATCTAGTTTCAACAGCAATCTGCGAAATTGTCCAAATTGCTCTTAAGCACTCTAATAGCAGTAAATTGGTGACTTATCCAATAACTATTTTTGGTATGGCCACTGATTATTTATTTGCATAATAGCACGATTATGATCCCGAACTAGTTCGTCAAGGTTGCAGTACTGGGCACCCTTCCCTTTCCATTCTTTAGTATTTATTCGTTCGGCTTTATTACGATGAAAGCATATCGATGATTTATTTGTTTGGTTAGCAATTAGCAGAATATCTAAATCATCACATAGTCATCATCAACGGATTTGAATACAGGACATTATACTCACTTGGCAAAGATCTTGGGATGTTCAAATGGATCGGCGGATTTGATCTCCAACCGTCCTCTACTCTTAGGGTGGAGTACTGTCGGTATGATCTGAATACTTCTGGAGCCGTTGTCAAGCCTTTCGCCAACCATGCCAGTTTTGGCGCAGTCCGCCAGGAAACCACCGAAGAACAGTTGGATGTCTGGATTGTCCGCAGCAGGGTCTGAATATTTCGTGTTGATGAAGGCGGTCACTTCAGAAATTCCTGAAAAGTAATTTGAAATGGTTAATTTTTAGACAATTACAATTAATTCAAGACAATTTGAGATCTTTGTCCGTAGATGCTGCAATTTTCCAACATATTTGAGCACCTATTGACAAATTGATTAAGGCTGAAATCTCCTCACGTACCAGTTCCTGACATGAGCCCATCTCTGAACAGCAGGTACTCCATGGCGGTGGCCCAGTTGAGGGGGGTGGTGTTGTTGTCATTGACTTGGAAGTTGAGGAAGTGCGCCACGTGGTTGTGCAGGTTGCGGCCCACACCGGGCAGGTTGTGTACCAGCTTCACGCCTGCACGAGACAGGACTTGTGGGTCTCCCACACCGCTCAGCTGCAGAATTTGAGGAGAAGCCACTGCACCAGCACTGTTGATATCAAATTAGAATGTTATAAATGAGTTTTCTGTATTCAGTATTTCTAAATAAAAGTAACAGTCATCCGATTAAGTGCTTAAAACAAACGGTGTTTCCCTAATACCAAAATAGTAAAATAGGCAGGAAAATTACCTTAAAACAATCTCATTGTTAGCAAAAATGACTTCAGTGCCACCGAAGCTGTTCCTGACTTCGACAGCATACGCCTGCCTGGTGGTCTGGTTGATGAGCACCCTGGTGACGGTGGCGTTCAGCATCACATGCAGGTTGGGGCGGTTCTTGGCTGGTCGCAGGAAGGCGCGGGCCACACTCAGCCGGGAGCCATTGCGGTTGGTCGTCTGAGCGATTGAGAAGCCAGTGTGGTGGATGCCGTTCAGGTCACGTTGTTTGTAGCCTGGAATAAGGAAAGAACAGTCATGAGCTGATAGAGTCGTGTTTTTTGGTAGAAGATATTCCGATACAGATTTCTTTAAAGTGAATAAGTATTATAGCATGGGTTGGGACGCTTTGGGACTTTTGGGACTCACCCAATTCTTCTCCAGCTTTCACCAAACTGTAACTTAGAGGTGGATGGTATGGGAACTGTGCGACTGTGAGCGGTCCTCCAGTGGCGTGGTATCCTTGATCCATATCCTTAACCTGCTTGTTGTCTTCTGACTTCAAGAAGTAAGGCAGTACTTCTTCGTAGGACCAGCCCTCGTTGCCGGCTGCTGCCCAGCTGTCGTAGTCCTTGCGGGAGCCACGCATGTACATCATGCCGTTCATCACTGAGGTACCGCCGAGGACCTTTGGAGTATAAGGCAAAAATATATTCAATGGGACACGGAACACGCACTTTGCTTTTGCTGTTATATTATACGTATCAATTAATTTTTGGCAGTAGTTGTTCGATGTTTGATATAATCTTCCGAATGATAGTTTTAACGAAGGTTCCAAAACGAACCAGTGTTTTTTTTTTTTCATTTTATAAGGACTTACCTTTCCTCTGGGCCAGTAGCACTTGCGATCAGTTTCCCCGAGACAGGCAGCCGGCTCGGGCTCCGTCTGGTAGCCCCAGTCGATGCTCGACCCGATGAAGTTCAGGAACATTGACGGCACTTGTGCTCCAGTCGGCTCGTCGAAACCTGGAAGAAGAATAGCGCAATATTAGAAGAAATTAATGTGATTGAATTGAAATCCTGCTAATTGGTGTTGATTTTTTTCTGCCTGACAAGTGTACATATGTGTGTGTGTGTGAGAGACAAAAAGTTGTATTGAAGAAATATTTTTTTTGGATTTAGTTTACTATAAGATAACTTGACGTTTTAACTTCATCTAATTTAAAAACAATTCACCTATGTTATTAGAAAAAACTAATAAAATTCAATGTTTATAAACTGCACATTATTCTATCTCAAAATTTCAAAAGTTACAAAGTTTGATGTTATACTGAAGTTGTATTCAACATAAAATATCCCAAAGCATCCTACCAGCTTCCAGCAGCAGTACTCTCCACTCCGGCACCTCGGACAGTCGCGCCGCCACCACGGAGCCTGCCGACCCCCCTCCCACCACGATGAAGTCGTACACCGAGTCCATGTGACGACGGTACTGTAAAATAAGATAAAAGGTGTTAGGAATTAAATGTATGACTTGAGGAGTTATTGAAAATAGGTCTCTATATATAACTTCTAATAAAAATACTATAGGGATAAAGTACCGTAGTTTCAATTAGGTATTTAGCACCTGCGAGGACCAACCAAGAGGACTCAATTGCTTTTATGTAAACCACTGTTTCTCAAAAAGCGAATTATGTATGAGATTCTTTATGAGAATTTAAGATATTCTAAACCTAACATCTCAAGTTCACTAAATGAGACAGTTTGCATATTTCAATGTCGGTTGCTTCAAGCTTATGAATTCTTAAACTTCATACAACAATTTTAGGTTCTTTAAAACAATGCATTAGTTTGCGAGACACTTGCAAAATATTACTTTTTCACACGGCACTCTGGTTAATTAGTTCACATATGGTTTGTAGAATGTAACCATTGGATGTTTGACATTATTGTGTCCAGTAAATAATAGTATCCTTTTACGGAATAGTAAATATAACTAGAACACACCAAATTGGAACAAGGACCTGTCTTTCTTAAACACAACGATTTGGAATAAGTACTAAATAATTTTAGATATTTTAACGAATCAATAAGCTAATAAAATACAACTGACAAATATTATCTAATATTCAATCGAATATTTTCTAGTTTTACACAATTATTCGGTTAAATAATAAAATAAATTGATCCTATCATCTAGTTTAATCTGCAATTAGGTACAATCTTTTTTATGCAAAGCGTCATTAAACAATAAAAATGAATAAGAAAGCAATAACAACAATATTTTATTATGGCCGGTTATGCACCGATTTGTATTACAAATTACAATAATTTTGATTGCAGTGCGTTACGTAAGGCGTGCGATGCCGAAACTGACCGCAAATCTGATGGGGAAGTAATTTCATTTTGGTGGCGACTTGTGGCCAGCCTGGCTGGAAATTGTGTGGTCATCTCATTGGGAAGATGTTGGGAGATTAGCTTGATAGGTATAATTAAATTTGTGAAACTTCTTGAAATAATTAATGAAGCGACTTATTTCTAGCTGATGGATGAAATCAGATTCATGTTTTCGAGTTTAAAAGTTAAATTTTTGTAGAGATAAAGCGGTCTAGTATTTCGTGGAGTGATGATATACGATTACCAAAGTTAAATAAGTCTGTGTCAGTCTTGTTAGTATTCAGAGCTGTGGACTACCTAGCGGGTTACCGGGTTTCCAGCTTGAAAAGCGGGAGTAGGAACGGGGTGGTTTTGTAGTCAGTCTGACTCTTCCTATCGACGGCAGAAGTCATTGGATGATTGTCCCCCTTAATATTAAAAGTCTTAGTAGTATCGTATGCTGCAATTTAGTCAAGACATCTTTTTATGAAGGCTTTAATTAGTGAACAAGTTTTGTACCTATACATATAACCACGTTGACACTTTATGTATTCGGTTTATTTTTATAATCAATCGACAGTTGTGATCATGGCCGAAGTTTATTCACCCCGAACATAATTTAATTAAAATAGGCACATACTAAGTGCATGCACGATTTTTTTTTGTTTTTTGTAGGTCCAGATATAGAAAATAAACTATTACAATTGAATGTTCTTCAGGTTCATAATATTACACATTAATTGTAGGGGAATAAGTGGACAAATAGTTTGTCTATCAGTTTTATATTTTAATGGCAATTTTACCAAACACAAAAATATCCATAAACGCTGTTTTGACTCGTCAATCGAATATGAGACGTTGTAGTCGGCAATACCACTGTAACTTATCTATCAACTAGCAAAATTATAGTCACCAGCGCCTGTATATTATATTCATATTCGAATCAATTTACAAAACAAAGTGTTTCTTTTGTTAGCAAAATAAAGTTGCTATAAAAACAACCTAAAGGACGTAATTAATTGAATTCCGGACAAGAAAAAATTCGCCAAACTTGTACGTGCATTGCTAGTACGTGACAGAGTTGTGCATAAGACGTGATATTTAATAGTAGTATAATATAAAAGACTGAGGTATATTTTAGATACTAAATTACTAGCTAAAGTAGTGCCAGCATAAGGTACCAGAGCTGTTTACTTTGTATCTACTTTTTTTTCTTTCTTGAATGGCAACCGATTCTCCAATATAGTGTTGTCGACTATACTGCCAATGTCGAGGTTTTGTCTCAATTATGAGGTAGAGGGCGCCCTAGACGACGTACGTTAACTAAATAGGTGGCATATTGAAAAAGATCCACAATCAACGTGTATACATAAAGAAATTGATGAATGTAGATGAAGCAAAAATAAACAAATAAATAAATAGTGTGGTTATATTTGATCCTTATCATTTCAGACGAATAAGCCACATGTTCTAACATGCACTTCCTATTTGCGAATTACCTGTTCACCTTTATCCGATTGTATCTACATTGAATTTAATATTTTGTTATGTATGTACATGGTTATCGACATAATCATATCTGATGAGACCTATTACTATGTTCCTACGTAACCAAGACATAACCACATAATTGAAAAGACCTTTGCATAATTATGATAATTATCAGAGAATTATGTATTGTTAGAGTGAAGAACTTATCAAGTTATCAATTGACAAAAACCCGGAGGCACTCATAGAGATGCACATTCCATACATATACACATATTCGGGAAACATAAGGTGTAATGCAATTATCGCTAAAAGTGGGAAAATACGCATAGATACACTTTAATTCAACTTCAATAAAAGTGTAATGGTGGGTTCAAAATCACCTACATAAAAATCTCATTAAATCTACCGATTCTAAAAAGCCTCGATTTCCTAGAAATTAGAAGCTATTTATAGTTTAATTTAAACGAAACACACGATAAAACTTACGCAAATGATGAAATATGAGCAGTGGATGTCAGTAAGCACACTAAATGAATATCTAACACATGGTCTTAATCATCGACGTATCCTGAACGGCCGCGACAGGCACACTTCCTATGCAATTACTTGTTTGTGCATGTCATTTTACAAGTTAAATGTGCAATTTGTTATCAAGGCTTTACATTAGACATATTGACATTATAAATTAATTAGTCGTTTGGTAGTGCTTGACTGGTAGGTAATTAGTGTTAGGTCTAGTTATTAAATAGGTTTCTTTAAATGCCAAAAGGAATAACACATTTAAATAAAATAATATTGATGTCAACTTTTTTGAAATAAAATTTAAATCATGCGTACGACTATGATATTTTCAGATTATTAAATAGCGCTTTCGTATTGTATAATATGTAGATATAGGCGTGTTTGGCTTATGTAGTATAAATGCCAAGCAAATTACAACAAAAAATATATACATTTTACACATTACTTATGACAAAAAAGGATTTTAGCAGTTATCGACATCGATGGTGTTTGGTCTACATCTCTAAAACCAATAAAAACAATAACAAACAAAATATCTTTGAGAGACAATCAGCCACAGATGACGGAAAGCAATCGTGACACGAAACACTTCGTGACTACAAAATGACATCCAACGATAACGATGTTCTCAAGACAACGGAAAAAATTAAATGCAGATTATGACAACAATTGTGAGAGGTTGAGAAAGCTATCGAACGTTTTGTAATATATTAAATAACATAGACATATGTATATAAACTATACGATATGTATGTAGTATGTGTAAAGTAATTCAGAGTAATGTAAGTCAAGTGATTAATATATTTGATTGTCCGAAAATCGGTGTCAAATCTGCGTAAGAGTCGGAATTATTTGTCGGAAGTAAATTATGAAAGGAACTTTTTTTAAAATAGAATTAGGTTTTTACCTTCACCTTTTTGCGGCGTATGTGAATGTTCCGTTTACATCCTGTATATTAAATAGTTATTGATACAGGTACGTAGTCCATTAAGTATAGTATTTAGGATCCAAGTTAAAATTTGCAGTATCGTTCGAATATATACAAGCACAATTGCCTCAGTGTGGGAGAGCCATGCTTCGGCACGAATGGACCGGCTCGACCGGAGTGATACCACGGCCTCACCGAAAACCGACGTGAAACTACGCTTGCGCTGTGTTTCGTTGTGTGAGTGAGGTTACCGGAGTCCCAATTGCCCCCTTCCTAATCTTCCCAATCCCCGATTCCCCAACAACCCTTAAATTCCTAACCCCCAAAAGGCAGGTTACGCACTTGTAACGCCCCTGGTGTTTCAAGTGTCCACGGCGCCACCAGGTGATACGTCTGCTCGTTTACCGGTGTTTAAAAAAAGCAAAATCTCGTATGTAAATTGTAACTTGCAGCTTGATATTCTGCTATTATACAAGAGGTATCGTGCGTTTAATTTACCGGGTCGCGGAAACAGCGATGAATAGATACGCCAGAAACGTCGAGCTCATGTCAAACATACGTAATGGAGTGGAGTTCTGTGCCTACACGGGCTATTGTGCAGTCAATCAGCTCGTCCAGAGATGGGCTTTTTTAGTACTAAATGTAGCAGTTTGGATTCTGCTTATACAAGAGTTCGTGCTTTCATTTAGTTTTAGAGTGAACTAACATCACATATATCAATCCAGTTCAATACGTGGCATCACTTGGCTTGCTACGGAGAAGGTTTGACCAGTACATCCCCATCGCTTGATCAATGCTCACAGAAAATAAGAAATATGGTAAATATTCCGTATTAAATTCTAATGATATAAACTACTCGTTAGTCCAAATTAGGTAGGTGGTCCTTATTTGACAGAGGCGCCATCTGGCATAGTAATAAATTCTTTACTCATAACGTTTACAAACCAAGTATCATGGTACCTATCTAACATATAAAAGAATATTCTAAACTATACATACCTGAGCTCTTCCACACGGGTCTTCAAGATCGCACTGGCTCCTGAGGAAGACTTCCAGCAGGCCCATGAACAGCATGAAGGCGCCTCCTCCGCAGGTGGCCGCCAGCGTGGGGCCCGGCTGCATCATCGGGCAGTCGCATGTTATCGCCATCTGAAGAAAGGAAATTAACTCTTAAATAAAGGCTTTTAAAGATTAAAATAGATTTCAGTAAGATATTTTGAGTTTAGGATACAATTGACATATGATGAAATGTGTACGAAACTCCATATGTATAAGTATTTTTAGTTGCTATGAACTGCGCATTAGAGTTCTTAAGGCACAAAAGTGAAATACTATTCCTTATTAACTAAAAGTCATTGTTTCCTCACGCATTTTAATGGAGCTCTACTAGTTTTGAGTCACAGATGGACTGATGAGCAGCGCGCGCAGACGCGGCGATAGCGACGTGTTATTAGTTAATTTAGTATGTCTTACGATAGTTATTATAAAAATAGACTATTTATTGATAACTTCTTCGATGCCATTCTATGGTGAAATTACTTTATAAAAAAACCTGCCTGTTTCCTTAAGTTAGACAGCTAAAGAAATGGACAAGAAAATTAGATAAAAGTAGACATTACTAAGACGCGGAAATGTCAATGGTTGCAGATCCAACGTCTTAGCTGTTCTATTGTGCATTCTGCGCATGAGTGGCGCGGATAATCTCGGTGCTGTAACCCGTTAGTATCTACTTCAATGTCCTATTGGTGTAGTGGCTGGAACACCAACTGCTGCGCTCTGTGATACGGGTTCGATTCAACTTTTCGAGTGATTTATATAGATTACTACTCCAGGTCTGTGTGTGATCCGGAGCTGCGGACAACGTAAAAGGTTACCGGGGCTCCGGCTCAAAGCAGGAGAAGGAACGGGGTGGTTTTTAGTCAGTAAGAGTCTGACACTCCCTCTTGCCTCACCTAAGGCGGGAGAAGTTGTTTTTTATTTTGTCTGCATAGGTTTTTGTTCTTTTAAATGTGTCTGTTTTGTTACGGTATTTAATATGTTTAACGCTAACGGCTAGGTATAGCAAACTATACTTTAACAATGACTATGTAAACTTTTTTATACGCTATATACAAACCTTTTCTACAAATAAACATATTGATTTCATTTTTATTGCTCGTTTTAGAAAGTCTAGAATTACATGACATATAGTTTCGAAACTAGACCGTGTATCAATCTAGTATTCATTAATTCATTGTGAACACTTGCCTTGACATTGATGTTTTATCAATGAATAGAACAGGTGACTGTGCCAGTATGCTAATTCGAAACTAATGAATTGTTGCATTGTAGAGCAGAATTTATGTCTAATACTTCATATAGTTTAGCCTGTATATAAAATGGTAGGAATTTATTAGTTCGTGTGTTGTAAGTTGTATTGGGACTGGTAAATAATGAAGGAAACGTGTAAATTGTTTTTTTTTTGCAAAATAATCATGGTATGGTAACTTATGTGGCAATACGCTCGTGTCTTGGTTTATGGTACTGGCAAAGAGTAGATGGGTCAATCTCCAAAACGTGCGTATTCGTGTGATGTTTACGCCAGTTTTGGAGATTGACCCAGATAGTCTATAAATAAAACAAAAGATATTTTAACGCAAATCAAGAGACTAGATGAAAAATACTTAAATATATGCATTGAAATTGATACTGCAATATTAAAAAGAGCTTTAAAGCTTACTTACAAGCCATTACAATAATGTAACCTTTAATTGTAATTTTTGCAATCTCTACACTAATGACGCGTCAACGAAAACGCGTGCGCGGGCGCCGGTCAAAGCGCATGTGCGCAAGGTCGCACGCAATCCCCGCGGGCAATGTCAGGTACAGTCAGCAACACAAGTACATATTGATTTCAGGATCATGTTTGTTATTTTGTGTGTCACTGTACTTGCACATAATATGCAAACGCAGGTCACACTTTCTGACTTTCTTTAAGAGAATTTAAACCTTATTAGTTTGTTATAGAGTTGATAATGTTATGAGAAATTATGATAGATTGATGGGAGGAGGTTGGTTGACCTTCTTTTGTTAGTGGTCGACCTGTTGGTGTCCGATAGTTAGATGAAAGAGATAACATAGATTATGATGTATATGTTACAGTTTCAACATACGTTACGTGTGTATATTGTAATTAAAATTAAAAAAGTTTTGCAATACTTCGTATAAAATTATTGCTTACATCAATTTCTGTTGTTCTTGTTTATCGACGTTAATTAGTTCGATATGATACGTATAGCATTTTCTGCAATTAGTTTCATTAACTCATTGATTACTTTTAAAGCTAATCTTTACAATAACTATCGTGTGAGACATAGACATATGTAATGTAATGGAGAAAAGCTCTACTAGTTTTGAGTCACGTAGGGACTCTTCATCATGAGTAGGGTGAGTAGACGCGGCGATGTTTACGTGAGTAAACCGTGTGTTTTTAGTTAAGTTAAATAGTCTGTAATGTAGAGTACACAGGCGTCTAGTCTAATCACCAAAAACGTAGTGTTGTCGATGATTTCCTGGTCGAGCAAATAATAAATTTCCTGGGACATTATCATTGGTCCACGTAGTTCATAGTGATCGAATGTGGCAAATCCAGCTAGATGTTTGATGTATCGATTCCTGGATGAGATACAGTGTGAATATTTTTCAGAGAGAGCATACCGTCCAGAGTTGCGTCCGATGTATATTTTCGTAATAGGTAACAATTGTATACAAAAATAGGTGCTGCCTCTATTTTTGTATACAATTGTTTACATATATATTTATTAGATATTTCATATAATTCAATAATGTATTATTGATGTGATAAAATCTCCCCACAATTCGCTGCATTGATTGTGTGGAGCCTTCATTGTAAATTCTATTATTATAATAAATAGCCTTATAATTGTGGGACTAATATAATTGGTGGGTAAAGCGAAACATATTGTGTAGCTCCCGTCAATGTCAGAGCTGATATTAAAGTAAGTACTATGTGAAATTAACGCATAATTAGTCGGGACCCTGGTTAATTACTCTTTACATGACAGAATAAAGAATCTTGTGGCCTTTTGTTTTATTTACTTTATGTATGTTTACCTACATACGTCCTATGTCCTGTATATTTTTCATTCATTACAAATTACATCGTAAATTATAATAAAAAAACACATTCTAATTTTCCCATTATCTTTTTGTAATAATATGAATTAGCTTTTTTTCATTTACTAGAATGTCATCATTAATTCACCGAGGAACCTACCATATTATTATGTAGTGCTATGTACTAATGTTAAATATCACACAAATAATTATTTAATTGAATCGAATTACAGATAATTTATCTAAACATATAACATAAATAGCGTATCCGCTGAATTAAGTGAATCAAAGTAATAATTTATACTAAACATGTAGTTACACATGCAGGAATTCACGTATTTCGGGACATGATTCATTGGAAATAATTATAAAGTTAATTTCGGTATTTTAATTGATTTACTGTAGATGCAAATAACTATAGTTCTTTGAATGACTGAAATGTCCTGTTGAATGACCTGTATTAAATTCACCGAGGGAAGTGGAAACTATCGTTTTCTTTTCCTTCTCCTCTAATAATATTTTCTGATTTATTTCGTTGCGGGATCCAAGACATTCATAACTCTGGGATGCGGCCAGACTTCCGTGATCCGGGTTTTCATGGTTGTATCTACGGTAGATCCTCGTTTACAGGAGTTGCAGCAGTTTGGGAGATTGTGGGGGGTTTGTCCCATAAAAAATGACACCTTGTAGTTTCAGTAATCGCGAAACTTTACCAGAAAGTTTCCCATAAAATCCACCGATTATGATTTTATATGGAGATATTTTTACACCGCTATCGAAGTCTAGATTTACATGATTATTTTACAAAACATATTATGTACACAGTATATGTAACGCGGTGAGTGTACAAGAGTTCTAGTTATCAGATTAGCTACGGTCATGCAAATGTTCGGACCGTATGTAATAGATATACAACATATAGTAACGCTACAGTTATATATTACTTCGATAATTCAGTGTTACGCAATGCACTGCGAATAAAATTTGCAAATCATTCACATTAACTCCTTTTATAATCTGGATTTGATAAAGGTTTATTAATAGACAATAGAAGACTGATGTGAATTAAATCCAATAATTTAGTAATTAAGATGCATTAAGTCACTATAAAATCTGATATGGTGTCGGGTTTATGAAAAGTGGTTGCTAAACTAAATGTGTACTTTTAAATCTCTTTCGGAGAATAAAACGGAAAGGTGTGTTTCTAATTTATATTAAAAAATGACAAAGGTCCTATCTTTCCAATCCCCGATTCCGCAACAACCCTTAAATTCCTAATCCCCAAAATGCTGGCAACACCTCTGGGGTTGCTCGTTTACCGGCTTATACCATTAAAATTGCAACTGTCCCGAGATTGATTTACAGAAGCAAATATAGCACATGACTTCTGTATGTACAAATTTGCAATAATTTATCATCAAAAACAATTACATAATACCCATATCGCTAACTATCCAGATGACATTTAAAGATAAAGACAAAAAGCCTTGTCAATTAATGTTTACAATGAGACTGAACTAATGATTAATCTGCGATTATGATCCACCGTTATGCTCATTGGCTGCATAATGGACACGCACTTTTGTTCATTACGACCTTAAGGCCAAACGCACATGATTATAAATGAGCTGAGAATGAGACGCTATCTGCTCGTTAACCTTTGGTTAAAGGTTGATCTGATTTGTATTGGAGTTTGCGAGATAAGAGTGATTGTAATTATGATTAGGAGAAGGGCTGATAAGGTGCGATTAGGTAATAGTTGTAATGGTGACGTTACCAATGATGATGCCAGAAGCTATACTAGCGACCTCTGCCGTGCAACGTGTAGCAGGTTCGATTGCCGCTCGGAGAAACTGTTTGTATGATCCACAAAATGTTGTTTCGGGTGTCATGAGTATGTGAACTTCTATGTTTGAAAATGCACCGTTTTTGAAGAAAAAAGCAAAATATTTTTTATCCAATCGCGGCTTATCTTGGCAGATGTAGAAAGAGGCACTTTATTTTTCAGTAGTGTCTGATAAATGTAACAAGCCTTCACCACGCAATAACATCTTTAAGACAATCTGACTCATGACTATAAATAAACAACATGGACAATCTAGTGTCAAAATTGACAAACAAACCAGATTTTGGTAGCACGCCTAAGTAGAGTGATGTTGCAACACCTGCTGAGCCTGCCAGCAAGAATCTGCGAGCACCGACACCGACCTCATCACGGTGCCTGTCGTAACACACTTAGCGTCAATTAAGGCTCGGCCGCGCAATCAGGAAAATTCACCCAGCATTGCCTCATATGTATAAACTAGGTACCTACTTAGATGTCATGTGTCTCGTGGTTGTGAGTACGACTCTAGAGCTTTCGATGTTAAGTTTGAATCTGAAGGTGTATTTTTGTGTTTTAAAATTGTCAGTTATTGAATGGAGGCTACCAGTCGTCAGTCTCAGACGGATATTGTTCAAAGCGCGCATGCTAAGTTTAGGTAGTTAAACGAATTGTTATTGGTTAGTAAAAGTAACATTAGTACCATTAATGGGTAGCATATACTATATATAAGAAAAATAAATTAAAAAAATTTTTCACTTTTTACACGCCATCATGCGTAAGAAAGCGGCCTCCTTACTGCGGCACTTGCATGGTAGTGACAACAGCATTTTGAAGATGATTGCTGCCCTACCGGACTGTCCCTTGCAGAGACACTGGGTGGCCACAGTCGTTAATAAAATTAAATAAATAAATCGTCAAAACTAACAATACTAACCTAGCATTAAGCACTCTTGTTACTAACACACTATTACTAATAAATATATGGACATGTAAAGTCTGAAATAAAATTTATTTATTATTATTTATTTATTATTTATTATTTACAGAAAACTACAATTGATGTTCCTTTTTGTAGTTTGTTAACTTTTCTTTTTACAATATATTTTACCTTGAGCCAAGATAAGATCTTCCAGATTTTTATTTATATTTGTGGCATTCTCCTTTCCATACCCTTTGCTCAATAATGAAGACAGGATATAGTTTCGTTGGTATTTTACTTGTAACTCGTAATTAAAGTTACGGTTACTTCATCAGATACCACGAGTGCCTATCGTGTTATAGGAGGTTACAGTTCAATTTACTTAATTTAACTCTTGATATTTAAAGTGTTTCGTCTTTTTTCTTGGGTTGAAAAAGTTGAAAAAGTTGTTGGTCACAACATCAAGCGTGCGCGTTGATGTCTTTTGTTAAGGCTACGAAATGTGAAATTCTGTGTTTGATAAAATCATGTTTAGCGAAGCATTATGGGATTATCCGATATCAAAAGTATTAGTAAGTATTATTAGATAGTTTTTACATAATTTTATGTAAACTTTGTACCTAATGCAACATTGTATTCACTTCAATGGCTGCGGAGGGAAATACCTATGCAACAGCACGTTATGAAGATTGGGTATTAAATCAAAATGTCTGAAATTGTTCAAGTTCTCGCTGACATGCAATAACTGGTAATAAAGTTTGTTCATATGTTGTGTTGTATGTAATATTTTAGTGAAAGTAATGTCGGCGGACTGACATAGTGATGTATGGGGGAGGGCGTGGTTTGACTACTATGTAACATATTGTATGTTTATCGGGGTATGTGTGTTATTTGGATCCGGTGTAGTATCGTAAGGTGAGTGGTTAAATAGGGCATAAAAAATTTAGTCAATAAGCTTTCTAATAGGCCTACTGCTACAATCAATGTAAGAACTAATTTAAAACTTTATTTAGAGCTGAACAAGTCCTTCGCTTTGATAATAATGTTTTTTTTATAAACAAGACGGAAGCCAGAATGCGGCGTTTTGTGGTTGCTGCCTATCTCCAACAAACCTGATTTTAACCTACACTGATAACGTTGATATGTTGTGAAGTACCAATACTTCGAACCGACAAAAGTACAAATTTTACTCAAATTGAAAACAACGTTTCATTTCTTGGGTTTTCATACATTAGTATTTCAATTAATTTCAGTGAAAAATAATCAGTTAGGAAGTATTACTACTTCGCCGTCGATATGTAAAGTTCCAAACTTTAAGCCCTACGACTTAAAGGTCCAGACTACAAATTAATAACCAGGATCACAAACTCAGACCATCTGCACAAATTAATGGTTATCATAAACCTGACAAGTCCATCAGGGGTCGTTCGGACCAAAGTACAGCCTGCACTGAAATGTCAAGGTGACTGAATTAAATGTCCTGTCAAACAATCTGACTGTTTGACATCGTAAACACATTGCCTGCTTCACTTCAGGCGACATGTATACATTGTATATGTATTTATTTCTTAATTTTTTTGACTGTTGACTTGATAACGTGTTATTATTATTTTGGAACAAGTAATTTGGTGGTTGATTGAATTGGATGATAATAGTGATTCATGTGTACCCATATTAATTTGATCTGGTACCAAGTTTCAAGTCGACTTTAGGTTTGAACAGTATTTTTTTATGGATCTTTCAAGGTCTGATAGTTCAAATCTTGATTTTAACAGTTTTTTTTATGAAACTTTCAATTTTGTCCGAGGCTTAGGTTACTTCGGTTTCCCAAAAAACTAATTGAAACAAAACCTTTTATCAAGTAAAAGGTACGGTACCTTGAAAGTCACTATAATAGGATAGATTATACCTAGGAAAATGATGACTTACTACGACAAAAGCACCCAAAACTGAATTTTAATTCTCCATATATGTATAAAAGAAAGTTATCAGCATATTATCCTCCAGGATCTGCTAATCGGCTGACGATCAGCTGCATACAAGAAGTAAGACGTCACGACTGCGCCTGCGCACGTGTTTGCTATTGTTCGGTAACAGTCGTGTAAGTATTACTGTTATCGTGATATGTCGTACCACGAACTGCGAACTTCCGCAAACTTTAAAAAAAATTGAGTTTTATAATACAATGAGAGTATTGATATTATAATTATTTATGTAAGAGAAATTATTGACATTATTTCAGTCTGAAATCACCCACTGTTGAGTGACCTCCTGAAAATCAGAGAAGAAGAGACGAGCTAAGGATTTTTCTTCGAATTCAAATAATATCTAAACCACAGATCACGCTTGACCACTCGATGAGGTAACAACAAGTAATACAATTTTAACCACCTTGAAAAGAACGCAGTTCTGTGTTTAACAATAGCGCCGCAGGTGTTATCCCACTTTTGTCGGTGGGAATTGTGCCGCGGGAATCAAACCCACTATTATATGGTTGCAAATTCATAACATATCTCAAGTAAGGTTTGTGGCGAAGGAATTTTGTGTTTTATGTAAAAAGATGGAAAGATAAAGAAAATAGGACTGTATGGTGATCATTTATTTCCGGTTATTGTCATTGAATTTCCGTCTTAAACGTTCACAAAATAGAATTGGGTTTTGATCACATCAGATAAGGTGTTAATGGTTGGATAACAGGGCTGTGGGAAAACCGAATGGCTTGTAACGTAATACTGTAGGTCGGAGTGTAGCTGGGACTGGCCATTTTCACCAGCTAGGTACTCATGAGCTTCCTACGAGTATGTATTAGAATATTTTTCAAAAGCTGTGATGTGTTGATACAGAACATTTTGAGAACGACCACCTTACCATTTTTACATGTTTTGGGGATTGAGCAAGAAACCTTTGCTGTAAAATCATCAACGGAATCATTTTTTTTTTACTATTAGAAATGAACTCTAATACTTATACATAGGTAAATACTTCTGTATGTATAAAAAACATGGTTTTCACTTCAATGGGAAATTAGACAAATAACAATCAACTGTTATAAACAACACAGACAGAAATCAAGAAGAAAAAATCCACCGTAAAAAACACCGTAGATGCACCTAACTGCAGTACCTAACCTAAGTACCTACAGCAATGCGTGCAAAGCTGAAGGTTACACAAAATGAGGCAGGATGCGAACCCCGTACTTATACTTGTAGGACAACTGTTGGAATCATAGTTATTACCACGCCATGGATGGATTACCATGACATAATGGCGTGTAACTATTATGGTGGTAAGAGGTAACGAGGTGGTGATTGCCTCTTGTAGAGTGATGGCAAGTTCAGGCGAGCTACTGTTTTGTGGTCTATAGACTTGTGTTGGCAATTTTACATATGTAGATGTTATAGTTATTGTGATTTTGTCTTAGAAGTATTGTGAGATGTTGTCAATTGACTCGAGGTAATTGTTTGACGAGGTGATTTGACTGGTTTCAAGTTATGTTCGGGTCCCATATTAGGGAAATATTTTGCCTATTTATCTTTGTGTTGTGTAAACTACTTTACTGTTTTCTCAATAAATTGTTTTATACTAAAGGCAGGCTTTGAACAGGTATTCCTACTGCATTATAAATTATTGCAAACTTCAAGTAGTTGCTTCAGGGCAGAATGCACCTTTTATGATCTATAAAATTTCGCAAAATCTTGTTGGCATTTGAGGTGCAAAATATTTGGACCAGCTCATTGCAGAGCATCGCAAGATCGCATCCTATCATTACTGTCTAAATTACTGTGCTATCATATTGATATCGAAGTAATTGATCTTAATCAATGTTATTAATTGAGATTAACACGTTTATAAAGTATGTAAGTTATTTATTGTAAATATCATTATATATTTTTGAAAATCGAAACAATTAGTTTCAACAATATTTTGGCCAGTTGCAAATCAAATTTTTGTGTTTTTTATGGTATAAGCCGGTATACGAGTAGCCGGCTCACCTGATGGTGAGCAATCGCCGCCACCCATGGACACCTGAACACCCAGGGATGTTACAAGTGCGTTGCCGGCCTTTGGAGTTTAGGAATGTAAGGGTTGTTGGGTAATCGGAGATTGGGAAGATTGGGGAGTTTATTGGGCCTCCGGTAAGCTCACTGTCTCTGTTGTTTTCGACCTAAGAACTGTTTTTGTCAACCAAGAGCACTTGCGTATTTAGGTAAGTATTTCCTAGCACCTATGGGTCCCTATATGACAACTACTATTTAAAGATATTTGTAATCCTCACTAAACATTATCAGTAAAAACTTCCAAACTCGTTGGTTCCTTGACATATTGGAAGATGCCTTCCTGAGCGCCGTTCACTCGATCTTGAAGCTAGGCTGAAAGAGAACGCGCCTTAGCCTTTGTCTGCCCACAAGGACACGGCGTTGTCAACGTTTACGTTGCGAGCCATTATTGGGCTTTGATAACATTGCGAGTATTGTTGTTGATCTGTTGTCGGCTTAATTGAGTTGAGGTGATAATTACACTTTTAGTTTATTGGTTGTTAGAATAAGTTTAGTATTAAGCTAACAGCAGTATAAGTAGAGATTGAACCAAGAAAACTTTTTATTAGATGAATGGAATTGGAAAACGATAATTGTCTCTTAATCATTTAAGTGATAACCGTTCATTGAACTTTTCATCACATCACATTAATGTCCCATTCACCAATGATATTTATGATCTGTACAATTTTGGGATTGTAATTAAACCTCACGCCTGTCTTCCATGGAGTTAGGCAGAGACTGATACAATACCTATACATTTTGAAATCAAATCTTCCTTTTCTCAACCTTACAATCGCACCAAGGACATCGACGCAATGATAGTCATTCAATTTCCACGGCATTCTCATCAGTTGTAAACAATAGTTCGTTACCTCGCCTGACACATCGGTCACAGTGCATCCATCAGTCGATTGCAAGCCTGACTGATAGTGACAGACAATCATCCGTGGTCATTGCGGCATGGTCAATGTCGGTCATTGTGTCCCAACAGTCGCAGTGGGTCAGAGTGGGTCAAGGTGGCCACTGTGTCAGAATGGATTAGTGGTAGGAAAGGATTAAGTGTTGCTTTCTTGTGTGTGTGGTTACAGTGGGGATGATCATTTATCAAGTTGATTGTGTTTTTGTAGTGAAGGTTTAAAGGAATTCTTGAGGTATTTAAGTTGTAGTGTTAAATGGGTTGGCTATGTTATTGTAAGCTTAGCTTAGTAGAGTACTGGACGATGGGTCAATATTCAGTAGTGGATAGACATAGGCTGACGATGATGATGAAGTGCAATTTTCGAGTATAATGTCTTAAATTTAATCTCCGAATGAATGACGAATAGAAAATGTATGTAACATAAGGCAATTTCAAACAAGATTACCATATAACAATTTGTATATGAACAATTTGCAAAAAAATAATTTCGCAAATACAATTAACGAAGGCAAGAGTTTATTTCAAGTAAAACCAGTTTACATATGTCGGGTAGTTCAATGAATATAATTGACATATACAGGGCACGCCTCCAGGGTACGTGTGACAGCACTTCACACACTTGTTATACATACACCTGTCTATTGAGATATTGCACTAGTTATATCTATATTTTTAAAATGGCATTACGTTTGACAAGACATCGATCGATGGTTTTCGGTGATGCAACGATATTGGACAGGTTTGTTATACATGTAATTGGTGACTGTAATTTCCTGTAGAATGTCATGGTGCTAAATATTTCTTTTTATTAATTTGTTTCTCAATTGAGGTTAGGCGGAGCTTTTTATTTGAACGTGTTAAATAAAATAAATATTTCTCATATAAAATTTGCACAGTTTAGTTAGAGAATAAAACACTTTATTTTAACCGGAGCTGCCGTCTACCTAGCGGGTTTGACGGGGCTCCGGCTCGTAAAGCAGGGGCGGGGTGGTTTTTAGTCAGTAAGAGTGACATTCCATCTCGCCTCGCTCTCGGGATAAAAAGTATGAAGTTAATTTTCGCCGGCTGTATTTCCGCCGTCTGTATGCTTAGATCTTTAAAATTATGCAACAGATTTTGATTGGTGTTTTTTTAATAAATCAAGGGTTTCTAGAGGAAGATTTAATAACTCCGAATTTCACGCGTGCAAAACTGATTCACGATTTTAGTATTTCACTAATTCCGTTCGAAATCAATGAACTAGACGTAATTGCTTCCATAAACTAAAATATTTTATAATCACAGTAAAGTTTTTAAATTATTGCAAAACTATAATTACTTTACTATCTGACTGAGGTATCCCATGGAAGGGCCGGCCTTGAGTCGTAGCCTACTATCGATATTGCGGGTCACATCACTAGACACTCAAATATCGATCGTTTAAAACTAAAAAATAGTTAAAGATATCATTTACTGTATCAAATGAAAATGTAACATAAATAATGAAAATGCAGTCTATAGCTATAGATTTGAAATGTAACTATCTTGTTTATTTATACGGTTACCAAGGAGGTATTATCGAAAAAGAAAACGTAACTATTCTCAAAATTATTTCCAAATTAAAATATGACAATTACTGCAGGTGCTAATTGGTATCAAAGTACTTATTGGGTATAGATTCGGATTGGAAAGTGTACCTACTAAAGTCTACAATCTTGTACAAACAAAACGAATGACGATTGACCGACCACGATACAGATTTTGTTTTATTGTTGCAAATTATACATATAAACAACACATTACTAACTTTTAAAGAACCTTAAACTTTAACAACAAATATTACAAAATGTAACGACAGAATAATGTTCCCCATGGCACGCAATATAGTCAAAAACCCCATAATATCATGTTATTAGAGTTACAACAGAGAGCCAGTAATGGAGCCGCCATATTTCAGACTGCTATAGATTACTCCGCGGCGGCTCGAATGATACATTGTCGATTTAATGTCAGAAAATGTCAGACGATATTAATATCAAAATGTTATTTGTCAATTATCTCGGTACACTATCTAATTCAGTTAATTTTTTGGAGACAAGGTTGCCATCAAGGAAGATATGCCCCTTTACAACTGAACCATAGAGACTCAGAACAATATTGCTCATTTTAAGCGAACAGAATTCGAAATAGAGGTGTTTATTAATTTATTTTAGGGCATTAAACGAGCATTTCTAGCTACCAGAATAATTAACAGAAAATTATTACAAGTAAGTTATTCGAGCCTAATGTAACAAACTCATTCGCCTGTTAAATCTACCGCATCAAGGGAGAATTTAGCTAGAAAGCCATTGACGATAGAAAGATAAATCTTTAAGCTCAATGTATGTCCCCAATGAAATATTCCGCTGTGCACAGTTCCAACGTTTTTTATACAAAATCAATGTTCCGATTACGTGTGCCTTCCGACTGGTGTGACAAGAACTCCCAGCGAACACGAACACGACACGGAAACGTACTTTATAAAGAATTTTATAGCAAGCTGCGTTAACATACCTTTATAAATGCGATGCTGTAATCAAGTTGGAGTTAATTTTGCTGTCAATGTAAACATATGAATGCAAGTACCAACCTACACATAAATATTTACTTATTTCGTCATTCTTTCAGTCTAAAAATAGTGAGTGCAAAGTTACACAGTAAGATTAAATGTTTTTTTTTGAGGGGAAAGTCATCCAATGATTTCTTCCGCTTTCGGCGAGGTGAGAGGGAGTGTCAGACTCTTACTGACTAAAAACCACCCATTTCTACTCCTGCTTTTCGAGCCGGAGCCCCGGTAACCCGCTAGGTAGTCCGCAGCTCAAGGCTTTGTTTTAAACTATAGGTAAATATATACCGAAGTTGAATGTTATAAGATTTTCTTTAACAAAACTTTAGGTAGTTAAGTTAATACTATATTTTTCATAATATAATAAGTCAATAATAAAATAATAATGTAATAATTGACATCGACTATCATACAAATGACACTAATACGCATTAAACGTTGTGACCTCATTTACAAATTGATCTATCGGTAACGATAAATGACATTTCTGATGTATCACTCGCATATTATCGACAATACACGTTACATCACTAGCTTTCTAGTCTTGCCAGATGACAATAGTGATGGCGGAGTGTCAATCATCTGTCATCTGTCATATTCATTGACACATTGAAGATGTTAATGGTACTAATGGTAGTATAGTAATTAATTGTTATGAGAATAATAACTGCTTTGCTTTATTATATTATTTCCTAGTATCATAAGTCACGAGAAGCACATTATTAATATTTTTAATTTTGGACTGTATCTTGGGTCGTTTGGGCTTGGGTTCGGGCTTTAAATCGGACAAAGTATTGTTATTTTGTCCCGGTAGAATATTTTTAGTAATAGCACGGAATTTGGTGTTACTCACCTCCCATTGCTTAATACAATTAATGAAAACTGAATGTTACACTGTCAAGTGGAATAAATAGAGACGCGGCATGCGTCTCTAGAATTTTATCTATAAGAATTAAAGCGGTGGCTTTAAGTAAAGCCAAGCTATAGATAAAATTCTAAATGTCTATGATTAAGTCAAATTTTTATTTACCAACAATAATCTTGTATTGATCATTAGAGATGTTATTTTTTTGCTCCATGTTAGGATCTGCTCCTGTGTCGTGAGTGTATTTACATATATAGACCGTAGACCCGAAACAACAATTAGTGGATCACACAAAGAGTTGCTCCGTGTGGGAATCGGACCCGCTACACGTTGCACGGCAGCCCAGCCACCGCACCAATCGTGCAGTCAACGGTAACAAAACATAATAAATTAACAAACTAATACACAAGCTGTAAACGGATCGTGACGTGTAAATAAAGATCACCACTCGAAACCTTGACCACATCGGCATTGCTAAACCGAATCAGATGATCTTTGATGAGAACCGCTCCAATTCGATACTCCAATAACGGATTAATTACTTGTTTTACAAACAAACAAACTATCGATATTAAGTTGAACATGACGGTTACATCACTAACCTTGTAGTGTTGTGTCGGATGACAATGCCGGCGTTAGTATCGATAAAACTTTCACGTTGTGATGACATGCATTGTGTTTGTGCATAGGAAGTGGTGCGGTTTCGATGTGCGTAACATCGTGACTGTTTTTGTTAGGTGTGGGATGGTAGAGATATAGCTGTTGCACTTTTCGCTCACTACAATATTTGTTTCTAGTTATCATCGTTATTTAAAGTAAAAGTAAGAAGTTTCTAGGGAAAATGAGTATGTTAAAGTTTATGTTTTGATGCCCGCAGATCCGTTCACGTGAATTACGGACTAAGTAAAAGTAGCCTAAGTTACTCCTTAGTATATCAGCTACCTGCCAATAAAAGTCCCGTCAAAATCGGTTCAGCTATTTCAGAGATTAGCAAGAATAAACAGACAGACAAACAAAAATTGTATTGTGTTGTCCATTCATATGAATGTAATAAACAGCGATTATTTCAATATTACAAACAGACACTCCAATTTTATTGATTAGTCTAGATAAATTATAAAGAAGAGTGTTTCTCTTTCATTGGTCGGCTCGAATAAACCAACCAATCAAACTCGTAGTAAGGGTACAGAATAAATAATGTAAACACAAAAACACATTACCTTTCTTGTTTCTTTGACAAAAGGCACAATAATCTCCCATCACAATAATGATTATTATTTCACAATATAAACATTGACAATTGAACTGTCACCATTTTTACAGTTACGACCGATTTCATTAAGATCGAGTGCGATTTGTTCACGCGATCCAATCGAGTAATTTGTTATTTTGTATTAGTGCTGTCACAGCCCTATTGCTTATAGAAATATTTAAAAAGATATCGATTTGATATTATCTTTCTGGCAGGTTTGTTCAACGAGGTAATACCTAGTACCCTACTACTGTCTTTCTTTATTGAATTTTCAACTCTATCGATTTGAAATAAAGTTGAGATTACGTTGTAAGGATGGGATAGTTTGATGTGCGTGAACGAATTGAGACCGGATCTAATTTCTGTTTCATTCATCTATTATTCAATCGATTTAATGAAATACTTGTTGAAATGTAAATTACGATTGTTTGTTGGAGACTAAAGACAATTGTAATAACTAAGTTATGGGGCATAAATTGGTATTAGTTGAATTTTATTTCGTGATAATGTATCTATAGAAAACGATTTTCACAATATGCATATATGAGTTCCTATACTGTTTTACTTAGATCCACAAAAATACGGTACATAATTTGTAAATCACACAAATAGTTCAAAGTATTTTTTTTTTGTTTCAAATAGGCCGGGTGCCTTACTTTTGAACGTTCGAGCAAATCTTCTAGTTGCTCTATTTGCTCGTTCCAAAGAGTAGTTTCCTATGGAGAAGTACGAGCAAGAAACTACATAGGTTAGTCTTTTTCAATCAGGTACATATTACAATTCTTGGTTACATTGTTTCGTTGGTTCAAGCATTAGTTAGTTGCTCGAGGATCTACAGCATCCGCGATACAGACTGCAGTAGCCGACCACAAAACCTCTTCGAACCGTACAATCATCATAATTAGGTGCACCTCGCAGTAAGTTATACTTTCAGGATATTATTTAGTTACTTCCCTAACCTCAATTACAAGTTCCTACTATCTATCATCAAGGACAATAATCTAGTAAATACATAAGTACATATATATATAATTTTAAATAAAATTTATCTTCCGGTATACTTAATAAAATGGACACCATAATATTTCGCTATCTAAACTTTACGTGGATAAGCTATGTAACCTATTAAAATTCAACGTTCTTCTGTGAGTTGACACTAAAAACTATACACTGGAGTTAACAAAGTATCAATAAAGCAGTGACAGCTTTATCTGAAAGCATTATAAATCCTTTTTATAACCCAAGGTGTCAACTAACTGTTTTAAGTGACCATAATAACACTCTCATGTATGTTATCTGACTATATTCGACTCTTAATTGCAGGCACACTGCTGCTAGTATAACACCATACTATAGACTTTATTTTACTCTTGCCTGTAAAATCGTGGGCCTCCTTTGAGGTTACAAGTGTGTTAGAGAATGCTGTTACTCACTACTACAGGACTGCATTAACACTATTAACTTCGGCTATAGTCTCTATACAGGTTCTATATAGCTTATTTTAACTCTTAAGTGCTAGTTGGGTACTTAACCTATTCTTTAGTAACGATGTTGTTCCGAAACAATTGTTTAGGTCTGAGTTAAGTAACCATTAAATGACTCTGAGTACAGCAGTTTATTTTTTCAGTATACTATCTACTAAACCGTTTGATGCCAGCAGAATATAGCACACCACCCCTGTCATTGGAACGCGTCGGACTTCAATGTTCCTGGCGTTTTCATGGTTGTATCTACTATAGATCTTGGCTTACAGGAGTTGCAGCGGTTATAGGAGGTTGTTGCTGATTTGTGCCGTTAAATAACACCACCCTTACTCATCTCATGTGTATTGTACTGTAACTTTGTAGTAGTCAATTAAGGGACTGTACAAATGGCAGAGACTGAGCAGCAATGCTCCCAGATAAATCCTAACTTCTTTATACTGCGATCTAACTTGACCTACCAAGAATGGCGATGACGGTAAACCCCTTTAACGTAGAAGAGGCCTATAGTCTATGCAGAGAACTAGCAATAGTATGATTTTATAAGTTCTTCTTAAATCTTTGACCTTATAAATCAACACTAACAATAGATTTTTAGTTTTTTTATTTTTATTTTAAAGATCAAGTTCATTTTCAGTATTGTATGCAATCTACATCGGTAAACGTTCTCCTAAAATTGCAGATGACTCGTGCAAACTACTTTCAATAACTATATTACTGTTATGTCAAGGATAACCTGTGTACTGTTTATTTGTATGTAATTGCTATGTTCCAATACATAACTATATTTTGACTTTGGTGTTTGAGTAAAATATTCTACAATTTCCAATATGATTCCCATATAATAAGGGAATGTAAAAATCCTCTACAATTAATAATACTTTGCCTGATCCAGAAATTAGACCGAGATGTTTTATTCGGCAGTCGCCCTCAAATTCACTATTTATTTTTATTCATATCTAATAAATTTTTCTATTATGTTTCTTTTGACCTTTTCACTTTTACAACAGCTAGTACCTACGATGTTAAGTCGGAATAAGTTTGGATACCAGATTATTATCGGACTAAAAATAAATAAACCAGCCAACTACATGTAAGGTTGTCTGGCCGGGAGGCCGGATGTCTTGCACGGAGGCTATTCTTAGGCGACGTTAATTGAATGATCTCATAATATTTCTGATAAGTAAGGGTCGAACTACATATAATTAATTATATCATTGGAAAAAGGAATTCTCAGAACCTTTGTGTGTATTGTGTAATTGGCAAAAAAATATTGCCCTTTATTAATGACAAATATTCAAAAAATCTGAATTTACTTTAACTTAGTTTACTCCTGAACTACGAACGTCTTCTTTACATAATTATTATGTTATCGGCTCAGTAGCAGCGCGACAATCGCCGCGTCGTGTGATGCGGAATGTTGCACACGAATACAAGCCCCTAGGATGACATGAAATTAGTCGAGTTCCTCGTCAAAAGGTTACATGAGTAAGCCAATAACATAATAATTAAGAGTATTTGATGTCTAATTAACTAAAATATCAAAGAATAGTTCTATAGAAAGTGGGAAGGTTGTAACATAGTCGGTATGTGTGAATGCATCGTTATCCCGGCATCGACAACAATGCGACACACGCGTAATTACACTAATTAGAGAAACCACTCACACTAGGAAATAAAGCATTAATTGTACACAATGTACAGTTTTAGGTACATAGCATATTAACGTGACTTACCTAGGTTCTAAATAAATAAGACTTTGAAGTCGATGCTTATTTAAAAATAATGAATACTGAACTGACTGACTGCACGGTTGACGCGAAGGCTGGGTAACTGGCTGCCGTGTAACGAGTAGCGGTTTCAATTCCCGCAAGGAGCAACTCTTTGTGGAATCCTCAATTGTTGCTTCGGGTCTGGGTGCCATATGTATGTGAACTTGTATGTATGTAAATGCACCCGCGACACAGGAGAAAATCCGAGTATGGGGAAAATCAAATATAGAGAAATGACAATCTCAAAGTTACCTTTCAAAGTTTCTAAGTTGTGACAATTTGTTTTTTAAAGAATAATTTAACGCTTAAATTGTACCTAAGTGAGGCGTTTATGAAATAGGTAATGGCCAAATTTTAATCAACAACAGATTAATAAATAACTGTCTCCATTTATCTCTTCGAAGATTTACACCAAGAACAAACCAAATGCAGTAAGGGAAAACCAACATTTCTCCACATTGGACTTTACTGCTACATGGTCAAGGTTGAATATTAAATGTAACTCAATTCAATATTGAGTGACAGAGTGCAGTGACGTATGTTAATTATTAATTTATCAATTATTCAATCAAGGAACTTATAGTACACGCGGTCGGAGGTTTTTGTATGTCCTAGATACATACCATTTTTTTTTTGAGGGGCACAATTATCCATTGACTTCTCCCGTCTTGGGTGAGGCGGGAGGGAGTGTCAGACTCTTACTGACTAAAAACTACCTCGTTCCTTCTCCTGCTTTGAGCCGGAGACTAGATACATACCATAGGGTACCTATTGGTAAGTGTTGAATAAACTCAAATATCATTTTGACTGTCCTGTTGGTCCAGTGAACGCGGGTGCGACTGCCAGACATCGGGTCTCGGGTTCGATTCCTGCGTCGGACGAAGTATTACTGGGTCTTTGATTTTTCGAAAATTTCTCAGTAGTAGCACGAAGTCTGGAATTGTGCCCAGTATATGGCAATAGGCTCACCCCCTATTGCATGGGACTTATAACACAAATGGTGAAAAGTGTACATTGTATAGCGGCATTACGTGCCGTGATATGCACCTCTGCCTACCACTTCGGGGATAAAAGGCGTGACGTTGTTGTAATTCTGACAACTTTCGGTATTAGAACAAATTAGCCGTATCATCCACTTTCGATTTTTATCAGATTCCCTTTCGATACGTCGAGACAATCGTGGTCGTGATAGGTCACTTATTGTCTTGGCATTTTACACATGTTTAGTTGATTAGTTGCATCATAATCCCTTCGGCATTCTTTCGACATAGACATAACGAGCCCTTTTATGGCTCATCAATGTATGTCTTCTCATGTTACATGCACTTTATTGGTGGAAACAAGAAGTATAATCAATTTGCAATGAAAAGTGACCAATCAAAATGTCACAATATTGTAAAGGCTATAGACATAAGTATTTCACGGCATTTTTCTACATCGAAAGCCTATCGTATCGTTCGATTAGCTTCTATAACTGACTACGTATTTATGTAATACTCGATTAATCACGTCGAGTCGGTGACCCGAGTTAATCTTTAAAAACACTTAGATGTAGTTGGGAAATAAGGACAAACGTTAACCGGATTACTTTTTGTCGCAGTCGAGCTGTGCGATGTCGCACTCCCGACTTTTTGTCGCTCGTGTGAATGTGGACTGTCGCAATGTGTATAGACTAGAGGAAAGGTTTGGCAATCCGTGCTGAATATTATAGATGCGTGCATCGGTTTTTCGTGGGAGTGATGGGTTTTAGAATCGTGATCTAGACTTGATCGTTACCTGTGATGACGCACGATGTACAGACAATCTAGTAATAGTACAGGGGCCTACTCTAATTCAACGAAAAACGAAGTTTCGTTCGAAACTTCGCAGATTTCGTACTACAATTCCATTTATTGCGAAGTTTCGTGAACAAAAATGAACGAATGAAATGAAGATAAATAAATAGGTTTTGATATGAAATTAAAAATAAAACGTTATTTTAAGTAATTCTATTAGTAAATCAATAAAACCTACGGCCGAAGATTAAACGTTGGTTTTTATAAGTGGCAAAATTAGGTAAAATTTCAAGTTTATAGTATAGTTAGTAGCTATGATAGGTGAAACAAATTAACATTAGATTGATGTTCAATAGCACTTTAAAGTAAAAATAAATGTAAACCACTGACATTTAGTCGAATCTGGTCTAGACTAAGTTGCGACCCCAACCTAGTTCGGAAAAGGTTAGTAGAAAGAAGATTAGCACTAGATTACCTAGTCATACATCAGAATTCAACATCTACTGTCCGTGACAGTCTACTGGGCCTCCTTTACATAAGAGGGTTTACTATAATTTCCACGCTTAAACGCTCTGGAGAGTGCAGTTTGCAAGATTAAGGTTTATCAATGAATGCTTCAGCTAGGTGGAGTGATGATATCCAGCAAGGAGGCTGGCAGTGGTTGGATGAGAAGAGCTAAAGATCGAGCTCAATGGCGTGTTATTGGAGAAGCCTATGTCCAGCAGTGGAAGAACACGGGCTGATGATGATGATGGTGATAATGATACAATGCAGTCCTTGCTTAATTTTTATTTCCTTAGGGTGTCAAATGTATTTTCAACTTAGCCGTCATTAGACTAATAATACTCCCTATTTTAATTACCCAAAATTATTTTAATGCACCCAAAACCCAGTATTTCATCACAAATGAATGAGTGCACACATAAATAGAGTTACTTAACAAGAATCCATTGTAATTAGGAACACAGTCGCACGACTGTGTGAATGTTTGCTCAGTTTTAGAACAGCCATTGTTGAGGAGATCACTGTTATGATTCGAACCATGATGGCGCTTAACAAAAGTGTTAATTAATGATTATTAAGGCAGATATCTATTCTAAGACCTACGTGAGTGATTTTATGAGTATACGTTGAAGGAAAGATAAACACTGGGAATTTTATTGTGTTAACGTTTTTAGTCTATTGTGGACTGTGATATTTTTTGGCTAGCTATTGGGCAATTGCATATTTGGTTTGTGACTGCATATTTCTTGGAAGTTGAACTATATCTTGTTTTTTTTTGTTATATTTAGCAGTGTAAGTCGTGTGTCATGAAACACAGTTTTTATTTCCTTACGAAAACAAATACTTTCGATGATATAACTATTTGAAATATCGCGTGACGTCTCTTCTAGGTACGTTAATATGGAGAAATGACGTCTTTGCAAAAAAACAAAAAATAAAAAAATAGTGCCTAATATTTTTTCATTACCTAACTGACGGACTGAATAGATTTTTAATTTTCATACCCCGTCATCATCTCTATTATAATATTGGGTTAAACAATTGTCAGTCAATTAACAGTCACGTAAAAAGCGCTTAGCCTGACTGACACCATCAAGTCCTCAGGATATATTAAACAGTTTACATTATAATTTGCTCTATATTCATGTACTTAGTTGAGTTATAATTTTGTCTGTATTTATGTATTGTGAAATATATGTACTTTAGTTACACCAGTAACATATCAAGTAGTGTCAGTATGTACTGGCATATGATTGCAACGCATGCAAACAGTATGTTACGAGTGTTTGGCTCGGAGCGACATATATCATACGGCGCCTACAGCTTCAACAAATTAAGTGTTTCTTAGGTATGTAGGTATTTCATAGGATAATTATTGAATGTGCAATATTGGATATATACTTAGGATATAATGGTTTTTAAGGTTTTACATGTTCTTAACAAGAGAAAAGCTGGTGTTGCTTCAAATAGGTATACTACTTCTGCGAGAAAATTGTGTTGGGACGGGGAGTGCTGGTATTGAAGATCAGCGCCGTACTTGACTCGAGGCTTTGTGCCCTGGCCTCGGCATTAAGCCTTTCGCACTGTGAAGCACCATGGTTTATTTTTAATGTGTACCTGTGTTTTTCTTTCTTTCTTTCTTTTTAGACGTATGTTAGTACCTCCAAAAACAATTATCGCAAATAGTTGGAAGTTTTGTGAATATTAGTACCCTAAACCTTACGGTAAAAACTAGATTACTAAAGCTCATCAACATCATTTTTACAACTATCAATTTCATCTATTAAAAAGCAATTAACAATTTTCTAGAACATCTTCCCAAATAACTAAAGCGATTTATTTATTACAAATCCCACGCTTGAGTAAGCACCATTGTAGACTGGTTAACGGCCAGTCAATAAGAATAGGCATCAACCAGTCACGGTGGTTGCCGCAACCATAACCGCGACCACGCAACCACGTAACCGCGTAACCGGCGCGAAAGGGTTACGAAGAACCGCGGTCGTTTTGACCTTAGCGTTTTTCTAATTGTTTTATATTTTTTTATTTTGTAAGGTTTTTGTTCTAATGTGGGAATCTTTAGTGGTTGCCATTAAAATGCTAACAATACCAGGTTTCTTCATTGAACTGCAACTAATTTGGAATTCGTGAATGAACCTCAGTTGCACGGGTTGCTGATTGCGTGTACCGTGAAGACATCTTTGTTATTTATTGTTTAACTTGTGATCTGGTCTGAGTTGGCAAGATTTTAATAGTTGAAATAATTCGAAATTGCTCTATCAATTGTTGACTAGTATACGGTATAGTAACAGTTACAGTAAGGCTTGAGTTTTACTTGTGTCAAGGTCTTGAGTTTAATTTCCAGGCTTTAGAAAATATATATGTAAAATAAAGGAAATCTTAGGATCGTGGCATAATATGACGTAGGTACCTATTATTTTTTTAGATGAAGAAGCAAAGCACTAAGTCTCAATCAAATCTTATTCGAAGTTAAAACAAAACTATGCATTCTTTCAAAATATTTAGCAATAGGTTTTATACATAATAACTGAAACGCAATGCTTAGTACTATGACTAGCAGTCATGGAATTTAGAACTTTTCAGCTTTAGATATAGAGTTTCTTTTCAGTTTGATGATGGACCATGTCACAAGTGGTATCGCCTGCCACATATATATCTATGTATGCACACGTGATATAATATAAGAAGGTTTGCCTAATCTTTCCGCTTGGCAGACGCGTTGGAGATCATAGTTTAAAAGGTTCAAGTTTATCAGAGAGCACTGTTGCCCTGTCTCTATCAAATGTGTGGTCTTTTTGGTCGGCTCTTTGGATACACTAGACAAGAATAGGAGTGGTAATAGATATTGAAATGTAGGTATGTGTAGCATTTATTGTATGTATGCAACGTCACGCCTTTTATCCCCGAAGGGGTAGGCAGAGGTTGACATTACGACACGTAATGCCCATTATACGGCAATAGACTCACCCTCTATACATGGGACTTATAACATAAATGGTCAAAAGCGGGTGTAGCATTTAGTATATTCTTTACAAAAATGAGATCATAATGCAACAAGTTACAAAATAATACTTAATAGATACTTATACTTTCGACTGCACTAGTGCGGTAGCTGAAATTGTATGTTTGTAAACGCCAGTTATTATTTTAAGAAAATAAGTCCCAGTATGGAGCAACGTTTTTAAAAAAATAAACAAAGTATCGTCATTAGAAATGTGGCTATCACTAAAAGAAATGAAAGTAACGATCACTATGAACATTATTTAAATTATAACAAACAAAAACCATCTCAACTAGTGATCATCGGGTATTAAGATGGTAGATAACACTAATACTGTGTTTATTCGCTTTAACAGTAGTATAATGTGCTGTAACTGTGATTTTATTGAAGTAAATTGATGATGATGACGGGGCAGATGTTTATTTATGTATTCGTGAAAGTTAAAGGGCTGTTTGTTTGTTGGGTAAGTGTTATGTGTTATGGAGTATTGTTTTTTTATGGATTAGGAGGCAAACGAGCAGACGGATCACCTGATGGTGCGTGATCAGCGCTGCCTATGGGACATAACGCTAGAGGAGTCACAGGTGCGTTGCCGGCCTTTTAAAAAGGAATATGCTCTTATGTCGTAAGTCGAAAGTCGTATCATACAGTTTTGCTGCGCGCTAGTTGTGATTAGTCGGAAATGTTTCGAAAGGCGTAATAAATTCATTGATGACGTATTTTAGTAAAACTCTCAATTGACAGTTACACCTTACGATTTAACTGTGCAGTTCGATTGTACAGTTAAACTGCGTGCATATGTTTGCATGTTTTGACATTTCTCATTTGAGTATCTGAGTATCATTAATAATATACCAAAACGAAACAACGAACTTAATTCAAAACAAAACAAAATCAAACCTACTCAAGGAAGTACCTACCTACCTACCCATCATTCATTGATTACACTCGATAACAATAGTAAGTTTGTGTACGAATCTCAGTAAGTTCCGAATGTACCGGATTCTGTTACTGACACAATAAGCGGATCTACCATGTTGCAGATTGTGCATAATGTGGTGGTGATGAGACGAGGCTGGTTTGAAGGCTACTGGTGGTGGTATCCTTCATGGAGGCCTTATGGTATGGGTAGAATTAGATGTAGTGTGTATCGTTGTAATGTGGTAAGCAAGGAGGATGATTGATTTGGTTTTAAAGGTCGGTCATGTTCAATGTATTGTTATTTCCATTAACAACTAACGGACAATGTGAACTTTGTTTCGCTTTGGATTTTTTTTACATAAAAACCTTCTCCCAGAAGAACCGATCGCTTCAGCTGTTCTCAAGATTTGCGCTACGCGACAGAGACATGTAGCGATAATTTTTTATATAAAAGATATATCCAAGGTTTTTTTCAATACATATTATTAATACAATATTTAGATATCATCTTCAGCCCGTTACCATTGGCTGTCAGTCGCCTGCTGCCGTTGGGAGGACATTGGGATACCCAATAGTATTCTGAGCAGAGCGCATCTGCAATACGTATTGTGCATTCTACTAAGCCTGGGGAAAACCTAGTTTAAATTATCTACCTAATTTTTATATCAAGGCTATTTATAAGAAAATGTGCACTTATTACTTAGGGTTTGTTGCGAAACAATGGTAGTTATTGATAGATTTACTAGCCATAAACAATATTTTTATTATAACCATTATTGTCGGTTGGGAGTAAATAAGTTATAATTCCGCGTTGTCGAAGTTTGAATTGGTCAATTACCTTCACCACACCATAGGTAAGTTAAGAAGTTCCACTCTGACTACATGGTCTTATTTTATTTGTTGTTATCTGTTACTTTGTAGGATTGTAACTAATTTACAGGTTCATAATATTCCAGGTAGATATTTTAGGAAAGACTGCAAAACTACTCTCTAAAACGATGATATATACTATTCCTCATCATCAACAGTCTATAAGAGCCCAGTGCTGACCAAGGGCCTTAGCTTATAATTGGAAATTATAAGCCCAGGTTTCCTCACGATGTTTTCCTACACCGTTTATCAGTGGTGTCTCAACAATCTTAGAAAGTACATATAACTCGAAAAAAGTCACATTGGTAAGTACCAATGTGACTTTTTCCGAGTTATTGATAGTTTTCGAACCCGCACTCTCATGTATGAGAAGTCCGTAGTCTTAAACCTTGGATATAGATAAAGACAAAGTCTTAACGTTAATTTCTCGTCTGTAATCTGGTGCTTCTGTACTCAACTACACATTGTTCCGAACTAGAGGTCTCGGTCCTTCAAACCAGTAAGTAACTATAACTTAGTACAGAAATCGAAAGGTTCACGAGAGCGAGGCCATGTTTATTGTTGCCGCTCTTCCTAATGCTATGGAACCATTCATTCTATGTGTTATTAACTCATTTATAGACGCTGTTGTAATATTTTGTGGAAATGATTCAGATTTATCCATATATTTGAAGGTAATAAAATAACTGTATGTATATGTTATTTTTCAATCTTTGATTTTACCAGTTTCGCTTTTTTCGACATCAATACGTTTAGTTCACGAAGTTTAATACATATTATGTTTTGGGTATTGTTCGTTTAAAATATGGTAACAAAGCTTACAAATCACAACTACATAAAATCTTGAAATAATATCCAATAATGTTTTTAACCTATTTACAAAAATAAATACCATTTATTATTTATTTACGAAAAAATTATAATATGCTATATCAATAATATTTATTTTTGTTACCTATTTTGTGATAAAACATCATAGCTTTACCATTTACGGCGTATGTACATAGCCCCGTTTATAAAGGGTCTTTGAGACTACAGGGCAAATGTCAGGTCAACTAGACTGCTTTAGTAACATTTCGTGCTGAACGAGCTATCCATACATATAATAGTTTCGCACACAAATACGTTCTAGAAAAACTAATACCAAATAAGTTGGTACACATTTCATAAACATGAATGCAAAGTTTATTAAGACCTTACTTAACGTAGCATGGTAAAGTCAACATTTTTGGTTTATTATAGTAAAATTAATTATAGAAAAATATTTTTATAGAAAACTTGAAATAACTATTTAAAGGCGGAGAAAAAAAAAACTGTAAAAAATTCGCATTACAATAAAATAAACTTAATTACAAAACACTACAATGACATAACTTACCTTTTAAAACTCCCCAGCTCCCACCAAGAAAAAAAAGCACAACGTTTAAAAAAAAAACAAATAAAAAAATATATTTATTTATTTTTACACAAAACACCGTTCGTATTCAACGTTCCGTTTTCAAATTCGCGCGCGTGTATATTTCGCGCCGGTCGCGTGCTTACTGCGCATGCGATAGGGATGTCAAATGCGTACGATGGCGGCTGTGAATTGTTGTCTGTGGAGCTTGCGCGAGACAATTTTATAAATATAGTGAAGTGATCAGTCAGTTGGGCGTTAAATTAGCATGACTAAATAGGTGGCTGTAGTTTTTGTTGTACGTTGTATGGCTATGCAGCACCTTGGGCCGTTAAGTCAATGTGAAGGTACTTGGTAGGTATAGATAGCCCTAATACATTACAATGCGTCATAGTACCTGTAATGTAAAATTTATACCATTTCAATAAATCCTTAAACAGCTGCATTCGAAACATCGGAATAGAATAGAAATTATTTTCTTTCATTACGAAGAACAAATTAAATTACGGTTAAATAAATTATAACGTGATTTCAATCTATTAATTGAAATTGTAATTTATTTTTTAACAAAACACACCCATCCGCTGTTACTTTACTCCAGTGTAATGGGTGTGACAAAATATCAATATACATAATTCAAATAAAAAAATGGAGCATATTTTTTAAATTCGGGTAATATCCCTAAAACCTTATCAAAATCGGTTTAGCTTTACGCGATACATACAGAGATCATACAGAGAACCTCCTTCTTATTTTGAAGTCAGTTAAAAATTATGTAAGAAGGTCATTGCATCAAATCGAATTAAAGGTGTCACACGTTGTGCTCGCGCATCTATGCACAACGGCCTTTTCGATATTAATTTCCTTAAATGACAATGCCAGATTCTGCCCCACTCAATTTCATAAATGTACAAGAAAAGTAAATTAATCAAAATTTATGCAATGAAAATAGGACCCTTGGTTACTTAATAATTATTCTGATAAAGTTGCGGATAAAAAGTAGGAAATAAAAAGAATTTAAAAAACCCAAGGCCTATTTTCTGTTCCTATGGCGACCATCTGCGTTTCTTAGTACGCATACACGAGGAAGAAAACGATTTATTCAATAAAAAAAAAGATTTATTAATGTAACGTGTACGGATTTTAATATGAATTTGGTTTTAATACATACTGTTAGTTAATTTAATTTTTTTATAATATATATTATAATGAATGCATATTCTAATTATTATTTCGTGTTTGAACGTTAGTGATTAAATGTAACGAAACGTCATTGGCGTGCGTGCGCCAGTTATGTCCAAAAAGTCATTATTTGACATTCGCTCTGTCTGTTCTGTTTACATTGTTGTTTCGTTATGACTATGAATTAAAAGTAGGATTACTAAAGGTGATATTGGTGATAACATTCCTGCCTTTCATAGCTAAACACCCTATGATAGCATTGTAATAATATAAAGCACTTAATTTAATTATTTCTACCATTATAACTGCAATTAACCTAAACTGGTACTTAACCTAAAAGTGGTATTTTTTTCTTAGATTTACATAAAAACCGCAACTTCTAAAGGCTTTTAAACATGTTTTTAGTTATCACTAATAGAGCAGCAATAGAATGCTACATTTGGCATGCCTGTACAATATAGTTTTTTAGTGGGGCAAAGCTCTATAGAGATTCTGGCATTGTCATTTTCCTTGTACAGCCTACTGTTTTATAAACGTTTTTTTCTATACAGTAAAAATATCAATAAAAATGTTTCTTCAAACAAAAAGCAGTTCCACTCGATTAAGTAGATTATCTTCAATCGGATGGACGATGCACTCAAGGCGAAGGTTACCCACAAAATAAGAAACAATAAGCCTTCAACTTGATTTACAGTTTTTACAACTCTATAGATGCGTAATACTAAGTACAAAATGAGGGACAATCATCCAATGACTTTTCCCGCCTCGGATGAAAAACCAGCTGTTTATATTCTTGCTTTCCAGGCACGGTAATCTTGCCAGCAAGGTTGTTCTTAGCCCCGGTCGGGTTTCCACCCTACTGTGGCTCTACAATAGGGTAGTTGAGTTGACAGGGTATGTAACTATCAAAAATATAATATAGTCCGTCAGTTAGATAATGAAAAAATATTAGGCACGTTTTTTTTACTTAGTTACACATATAAGAAAACAATACTTCGACAAAACGAATTTAAGTTTAGCAATGAGCCTATAAAATGTCGTTTAGTTTAACACAATTATTACCATACAGTACTCGTATGTAAAGTGACATATTCTGAGATGTCGTGCCAAGATTCTTACCCAAGGCGTTGCACATGGTGAAATAAATGAGCACGTTACAGTGATGTGGTGCTCAGTACTGCAGGCAATAAATCTACGATCGTGAGCCACTCCACAGCTAACGGCGCTGCATGCTACACGTCTCACTTTAAAGGATCACTTTATAAACAAGATCAGCTTGATCTTAGTAAGGATTGACGTTGAAGTTTAACTGGCAATCTGGTTATTAAACTGTAGTTTTGTTTATATCCTGGAGTCTGATATAAGGTCTACGTGATTGCTGTAGCTTGCAAGATGAGAAGAAGAAGTCATAAGTGCGAATGTCAAGCAAGGGGCTTTCGTTTCAATTTCTGGGATCGATCGAGTGATAAATAATTATCAGACGAATCACCTGCTGGTATGCAATCGCCGCCGCCCATGGACACCCCAAACAGATGCATTTTAAGTGCGTTGCCTTTTGGGGGTTAGGGAATCGGGAATTAGCAAGATTGGGAAGGGGGTAATTGTGTCTCTATTGGGCGAGGCGAGAGGGAGTGTCAGACTCTTACTGATTAAAAACCAATTGGGGGTAATTGGGCCTCCGGTAACCTCACTCACACAACGAAACACAAAGCAAGCGTTGTTTCACGTCGGTTTTCTGTGAGGCCACACTTGAAATTATTGATTGGTTACATATTATTCGCATTGCAGCTTTATTTTAAAATATATGTATTACTTTTATTTTTGAATAATCGTATTTAATGCAGACAATAATACACATAGAATAGACCATAGATAAAGATATTTTACTCTATTAATCTCGATGGTTCAAATTCATCTGTCAATCTTATAGTTAGACATCAGTAGAGATACGGTGGAGATAAACCAAATCTGTAATCATGACATTTAAAAGTTAAGCCTTACCTAAGTTATGTAAGTAACTGGTCAGATAATATTAGACTTAGAAAGTTCTAAATATTGGTACTAAAGTTTAATGTTTTAAATTACTGTTATTAAATGAAACAAGTTTGGAGATTTGTAAATAGAAATATAAATTCTAAGATGTTATAGCAGTTATTATTTTGGATGGGATGTTATATTAATAGTAAATGATAAAGTTATGTCATGATTTATATCATCGAAATAGATTTAATCGATCTTTATATGTGAGACTTTTGGTTGTAATAAAATGAATAATTAATTAAATGTAATTATATCGTAATAGAGGGTAAGTTTATAGGAAAACATTGAATTCTAAATTATAGTGTAATCAATGGGAGAAGGCGCTGATTCCTGTCATACAGGTTCACAGGGTATACAGGTTATTACCTAGTTTGGGTTTCAGAGGCTTCATATGATTTTGTAACCTCATATTATGTCAATGAAGATTATTTATATTTATTCTAGTATAGTATAAGTAAGTAAGTTAGTTAAAGTATTTGTAAATACTTTTTAGTGATATTTGAAAAAAATACCAGATTTTTCAGTGTAGTTTTGCAAGTGGGCGTGTAATAAAGGACTAATTTATTAGTTCATACGTGGAAAGTTATTACAAAAGCTGTCTGAGAATGTTGCGGTTTTTTTAACTTTCTAATTAAACGAAGTATGTAGTAAGTAGGAAATCATAAAAATGTGTTACAATAATTATTCCATATTAAAATGAATGGTTTCCGTCAAATATCAGAAAACGTTTGGTTATTATTATGTACAGGCTATTTCCGCACGGTTTCACCGCTCTGTTCGTCTGCTATTTATCGTAGCGCGATGTTTTATAGCTTGTAACATTGCTTGGCAAATGAACTATCCAACACAAAAATAATGATTCAATTTGGACGATTAATTTCGGAGATTGGCGCATTCGAACAAACTCCTCAGTTATACATTGTATATAATATAATATAATAAGAGGAGAAGCTTAGGCTATATCTCATCTGTAATGGCATATTACCTATACGTCTAAATTAGATTTCAACAGTTCAAGACCCCACTGAATCAGAAATTACGTATAATCTTTTAGCTTGTGATAACAGTACATTAAAACATGTTGGTTTCAACATTAGAAAGATGAACTTACGCCAATAAAAACTTAACTGCAAATATACTTAAGCATCTACTATTATAATCTACATCTAGATACATACAGCATGTAAAGCTAGACTTCTCAAACATAATGACATCACGTATCAGCGCCATACCCTCCCAGGGTACAACTATACTCCACTGCTGTCCCCATAAAGCGGCCCTTTCTATGTAATTACCGAGTGATAAGCTGCGCACACGCCGCGCAGGTGTGATCCATGCAACTTTCCACGTTACGTCATGTGTGACCTAAGTAGTAAGTACGGATAGCAGGGATAGAAACCACCTCCCTAATAATTAAAAAATACAATTAGCAAAGGGTACAAAGTAACGTATTGCCGCAATTCGTTCATTTTCGCTTGGAAATGATTCGTCGTATCGTGCTGCCTACTTGGGTAGAGATAGAGAGATATATGGATCACGTGATTGTAAGTCATGAGCGTCGGCGATACCCACAACAAAAGAGTAATTAACTAGTATATTGTAACTGTTACATCCTCTATAAAATACTTGATCCTGTTAATTTGTATTTGTGTATTTTCTATGTGGGAGAGTCATACTTGTGCAAGAATAGGCCGGGTGGACACCTGGTGTTGCAGGAGTCATTGACGTCGACTGTTTATCATCGAGTGGTCTATCTGGTCATTTGTTGATTGATGATGTTTTCAGTAACTGCCGTGCCGGCTAAGTGCGCAGATTATGGCAAATTGTATGTAGAGGAGACCTGCTAGGCTATTCTCTATTAATTGTCAATTTAAAACATTCGAAGTGAGCTTGATCGCGATCCCCCATGCCATTGGTTGTGAGAATAATCTCGACCAATGAAGGTTGAGAATGCGATCTGCTGTAGTCTAATAGTAGCTGTGTAGAGAATATGAAGCAAATGCAAAAAAATAATTGAAAGTCTTTTAGTAAATCAAGTTATGTTCTTTTATGCTATCTCTACTAATTCTATTACAGATAAATGAAACCGTATATGTATTTGATTAATGCAGTTGCACTTTTTAACACAATTCCTTGCACTACTAGTATAAACCTTGTGTAGTTGTGATACAGGTGATAATGGTTTGCAGTGCGAGATTGCAACTTAGTTGACAGCCAGTATTAAGTTTTGAGAAAGATATTATAAAGATTAGATCATTCTTTGAGAGGAGACAGAACTGTTTAGAATTGGATTTCTCAAATACGGTAAGGATATATTTATAATAACTATCGTGAGACATAATAAATTAACTAAATAGTCACGGTTTACTCACGTACATTAATGAAGGAAAGCGTAGAGCCTCTTCTATCTAACTGCCTCCTCCTTTTTGGGTAGTGGTTAAAATATTTATATTAGAAAAATATAGCTATCAGCAGTCATTTTTTTTATATACCTATCGTTGCTCCAGTCTAGAATTGTCTACCTGTATCGTGGGGCCGTTTACAAATATAAAATTTCCAGACACATGACACCCAGACCCGAAACAACATTTGCGGACTCATACAAAGAATTGCTCCGTGAAGGAATCGAACCCGCTACCCGGTGCGCAGGAGCCGGTTGCCCAGCCGGGCATGTCATTCTACAAGTTCTTTAGCTTTTGAATAGAACATAAATGAAGAAATCAAGTAATTAATTGCGTCCTCAGATACTCAATGCTGTATTGTATGCCATATACTGTACACAGATGGAACGATAATATAGTAATACAAGATCAATATGGATCCTGTCAGGCACAGCAAAATTATGGCCTATCTACACCTACACTGGTCTTTGTGTCTTCATAATCATCTTGACTTTTACATGACCACTGCCTGAATATGGAGCAAAGAATATAATGAAGTAGGTACCTCCACACGACTGGTATCGTCGCTGTAATGTCTGATGATAGCCGTGACATTTGGGATCCTTTCTCCCACTCACGTTTGTAGTTACAATTTTAATTGAAATATAGTTTATTGGACCGTGATCTGAATGCGGTATGGACAAGGTAGCTCTGTCTGTAGGTATATCAATCTTAGTTCTGTCGATGTGTCACGAAGATGAAAATGGCAAAGTCTTTTTAAGATCGCCGTTTTTAAGACAGTCATTTTGACCGTGTCAGGCATGAATTCGAGATGTTAAAGAGTTTTATTTAAATTTACATAAGTATGGTACAAACACAAACCACTTGGGTGAGGCGGGATGAGGGACCCTGTAGGGCTTCTCCTGCTTTGGAAACCTACGTGCGTCGGACGCATCAGCCCTACTGGGACTGTACATGGGCTCCGGAAGAAAAAACAGGAGTAGGAATGGTCGGGCGGTGGTACCCTTAGTCAGTAAGAGTACGGTGGCCGGAGATGTCACTCCCTCTTACCTCATCTGGGGCGGGAGGAATCATTTGATGATTTTCTCGTACAAAGCTTAACCTATAACTTCCCTAAGCAGGAAGAACAAGATACTTGTCTAACTAAGTAACAATTTATGTACATTGAAAAGGTTGTACAAAGTAATAGGTACATGAAGATGTAGTCTGATGGAGAGATGTTCATCAATTGTGTTATTATGTGATGTTGTGGCGCGGAATGTGGAGCGATGCTGGATAATGTATTGTGATGTTTTACATGAGAATGCTCATCCCGCCACGCACTAATCTGGCGCGGCAGTGGACTTTCGCCCCGGCGATGCGCCTCCGCACGTAAGCTATATACGTGCGCGAGCACTTTCGCCTCCAGATCCCACGGCGGCTTCCGATCCAGCGCAAGGAGGTTGTTACAATGTACGATAAGTACGTGGTAGTTTGATATCAAACGGTTTTTTGTTAAGTAAAGCTGGTTAGAATTATTAGGCTTATTCGTGTTGTTAAATGTTTAATTTTTTTCACGTCGGGTTTAATTAAAAAACCTACTTAGTCTTATGAGGCTGGCAATGATTTTGTTGGTTACATGGCCTCGGACTTATGAAGCGCCACCTCGAGTCCCAGCTGCCGGATCCTTTCAACGACTATCGCAACCGCTCTCATCATCAGGTCGGCCGCCGCCTGGTGCGACCTCCTCTAGTACCAGCGTATCGTCAGCGTAGTCAAACCACGCTGACGCCGCTCGGGAGGTCGGGTCTGTCAGTAAAGCTAGTTTGCTCGTTCCAAAGTGTTACTATTTCATAAAACCAAGTTCGATGGTAAAATGTCGATTAGGAATTCAAATACTTTTCAGTTTTGAGTACTTGAGTACCTAGTTTTAGTATTCATAATATATTTACGAGTATTTGTTATCAAGTTATAATAAAGAGCCTGCAGTTCTAGTGGCTCTCTGACCCTGTTCCCACGGCGCGGCGCCGGCGCATCACTTTCGGTTTCTGCCAGACGCATTCACGACCTCTAGTGATGTGACGCTGCTCTGTTGGTCAGAATATTATCGATGAAGAATCATTTTTTTTTGTCTTTAAACGTGTTGCAGGATATTTTAGTGTCTTGAAACTGACTCAACTTATATAAGGCCTTTTTCAGTTAAATTATGGACAAATCCATTATTTTTAAAGTTCTGTGTTATTTGGAAATCTTATTTTAGGTATACATTCTTTAAACCTTGAATAAAGCATCGTACCTAACAACTCTTTTTAAAATAGCTGGCAAAGCACTCGATGCTACCTTGGTTGATTATTATTAGAGAAGCCAAATTGGCATTAACTCCACCATTGTTTAATTGCAAACAAAGTATAAAATAAATAAATAAATACTACTGATCTAAGCGAGCGTGTGTTCGTTTGCTCTTTATTTCACAGAAAAATAATGTGAACCACATCAGTATACAGTGTGAACCTGTGTTAAGTCACAACACTAGCATCGTGATTCCATCGATAGTTCACAAAGTTCACGAGTCTACTTCTTCAGACATAACCAATGTTAGTTAGGTAGGTACTTATTAACGTCTATTACGATGACCAACTCTACGAATAATTTTCGTAGGATTTTTCTATCTGTAGGTAGGTATGTTTCTCTTTTCTTTAATTTTAATGCTTTCCATTGTAGATGGAGTATTTGAAATATGACCTCTTAGCGGCCTCTAAGTTATTTTTACTTTACCGAATGTATCTTTGCTTATCTTATACTAATATTGAAGCTGAAAAGTTTGTTCGTTTGTTTGTTTATTTGTTTGAAGCGCTAATCTTCGGAACTACTGGTCCGATTTGAAAAGTCTTTTGTATTGGATAGAACATTTATCGAGTAGAGCTATAAAACATCACGCTGTTACTAATAGGAGCCGAGCATTGGGAGCGGTTTGACTATGTTAAAACCATATTTCGACAAAATTAATATTATCGCGTACAGTCTAGGCCGAGTTTCCTAAAAAAAGATATAAAGATGGTACACCTACTAACAATAAGAATTTTCATAGTATTTATGAATAGATGTAGTTTTGTAAGCAATGAGTTAAATTGTAGGTAACGGTCGATCTGATTACATAATGAAATCATTGAGCGCCCATTTTATTACAACAACTCCTTTGTCTTCCAAAGATGTATCTAAAACGTGCTAAATTATATGGTTCCGATCATTTGTTTAAAGTTCTTTGAATCAGAATTATGGTTGTACAAGTTATTTCACATACAACAAGTTTGTTTGTTATGGCATTTTATGTCAAATAGGTACATAATGAAGATGCTCAGAGAAAAAGAATAAGAGATAAGTGTAGTAATAAAATAGTAATCTGTTAAGTTTCAGATGCCGAACTGATTGAGTGTGCCGTCATTTTCGGGGAACCATCCTCCCCGGATATGACGGTCTAATTCAATAGTTATGTTAGGTTCGCAATGCATTTGTGATATCTTTGGTATTGTAAGTGTGTGTGTGTGTGTGTATGTATGTGTGTTGACTGTGTAGAAGGTTTTTTTTACCCGACTGCGCCAGAAGGAGGGTTATGTTTTTCGAGTGTATGTAAGTATGTATGTGTAAGGATTGTATTGAGTAAAACACTCGACTGCTGATTTAATGCTGACTTTTATTAATAAGGACTGATATTTAAATACACGAGTAAGATACATTGATATATTATGCGAACACGAGTAAGATACATTGATATAGGGTGTACACTACATATGTATGTATAAAAAATCGCCAAAAATCCGCCTTTTTGTTTTTTTTATTATTTTGATATATCCAGTGTCACTCTAACAGTAAGTACGAATCCAACGACACCTCACAAGCCAAAATCCATCAAGCCGTTTAGGCTGCAGAGCGTGCCAAACAAGTAGAAGGTTTTTTTTATATAAATAGCAGTAAAAAAGTAATTATTGCAACCTTATCATAATGTTAAAAGTAAATCAAGTAATAATAAAAATATTACTTCATACGAGGTTACGATACGTTACTGCCATCTATTAGAATTTAATGTAAACATGTCTTACCGTACGTACTGTAGTTCCAATGAAATAAACAAGAGGGCAGCACAATGATTCAGTTCATAATAAAAAATAGATAATTAGATTATAGATAGATAGTTTATTAGTTAATTAGATAAATAAAAAGGATTTTTTAATTTACTGCGTAGCTTAAAGTCTCAAACAATATGCTATTTCAGGGGTTGCTTACATACTTTAAAGTGTAATTTTATAAGAATTTATTGTAATTGTTGTATTTATATGACAACGCTAAGTTGAAATTAAAATAATGATAAAAAACTTTTAATAATATTGTGCATTGAAGAAGTACTTACTGCTCTATAATTTCGACGTTTATTTTCAAGTTTCCGTAGTGTAGCGGTTATCACGTGTGCTTCACACGCACAAGGTCCCCGGTTCGATCCCGGGCGGAAACAGTTGCTTTTTGCATCCATTAAACAACAATATTTTCTTTTATTTAAAATTATATAATTTTTCTAGTAATTGGTAATTCATTATTATTACTATAATATTCTTAATGTTTTAAATATTTTTCTGATAAGTAGAGTACGTGTCATGTTCGTGAACGGGGCCGTCAACTGGGACTGGTCAACTCCGGACTGTATTATTTTATTGTCCTTAGGCTATTATCTTTTTCGATCTCTTTGACTGAATATTGGTGTTACATTGTTCTCACATAATAAAAATTAAACCAACGAAATCATGCCTTGCCATTATAATATAGCAAAATGTTATTTAGTGATTAATGTGTAAGTATGATTGAAACAAGTCACTATCCTACTGGTTGAGAATGAAACCGTTGAACGGGTAAAATGGCACTTTATCTATTAATTGTTAATTTTATTCTTTATATGTTAAGCATGTATCATTAATTTTATTGTAACATGTTTTCGATTCTTGATTGTATCGGTGACCTTATTTAGTTTATTACTTTGTGTTAACTTATATTCTCATGTAAGTGACTTCCTTTGTCTTTTTGAGAATAAACTATTTAAACCTAAGTATTTTGCAGGCGCAGTTTGATGTCGGGCGTCTTTAAGTCACAATAAAAAATATATATTTAAAGAAAATTGGGTACTTAACTTTTAAAGACATTATAAAGATACTTTGTGAAATAATATTAAAAGGATATTTTGTTAGTAAGCAAGAAGCAACTATCTATAGGAACAAGCCCACCTGTCTGATAGGTTAATGGCGAAAACAGTCTAACTACATCTACACTACTGCACTGCAAAAAATTGCAACATCATTATCGGGGAACATCTATTCCCGAAATTGACGACCAATATGACCTCATCGTTCAATAAGTAATATTTCATTCAATCATACTTTTCATTCTGATTTCAAAGATAAGTACATAATTAATTTAAATTAATAAATATGCATTTTTTGTGAAATAGTATAGTATGTATTAATTAATAAATTGATTAAATGACATTTTAGATTTTAAAATACAAAATGAACTCTAAATTTTTTTTTATCACGACCAAAGACCGAAATAAATAATCCTAGTTAATCTCGAATCCAGTTGTGAATAAACTGTGACCTCTAGACACATGAGAATAATGTCTTCCTCGAAATTTTCCAAATGTCAAAATCTAATCTCACGTACGAAATTGCGTCTAAGTTTCAAGGTTAATGGTTTAAATTTAATTATTTTGGATCAAGTCAGTTGTTTCCGTTGGTAACATAAGAACCAACTTCTCCGACATCTTTAATTGATTTTGTCTGGACTTTAAAAGAGACTATGACCTCTGAGTTTGTTTCGGCATTTCTTCTCAGAGTAGTCCGATAGAAAATGCCGGCCTCATCTAGTTATTTAAGAGATTGACGTGTAAAAGTGTTATTTTATAACCTATTTGCAAAATAAATATCATTTATCATTTAACTATGGGACCGGGCAGCAGCAGCGATTTACACCCCATGTGCTCACCCTTGAGATTATGGTGAACTCTTCTAGATATAGAGGAGGCTCATAGGCTAGTCCAGCAGTGGACGCTGTCACGAGGATTTGTTATTTAATGCGATCTACAAAGAGACAAACTTGCGTCATAAGTTTTATCTATGAAAAATAAAAATAAAGAACAAGAAAATATGTTTGCTCCATTTTAACGAACTGTTCAATGTGTATATTTTTATGCTATATATGTATAGGTATTAGACATTGTGTTTACGAAATGGTCAGGTGACACATTTCGAATAAAGCGTAGTTACGTTAGTAGGCATAGGAACTTTTTGATGCGCACGAAATTATTAATATCGAGATAACGTTGCTACGCTACTGACTATGCGCTACGAACTATGTGCTATGTTCTTGAGGTAGAAACTTGTCTTTATATGAGATCCGATCAGGTACTATGTATTTCTTTGTCTTTAACTATTTATTTTTTTACAGACACATCTTGGCAACTCGAGATAATGTCTTTATTGGTAGATAATGATAAACTGCATCTAATTATATACACATAATGATTCAATTTATATGTCAACCAGGAAGTATATTTTTGCAGCAAATAATATACACACCTACTACTTAAATGTTGTGAAGTCAAAAACAAAAAACAACTAGCTGTGTACCAACTACCAATAAAGCATTTTTTTGTGACTATTGTCGGTAAACGATTGTCAAGTAAATTAGTAGGTACACACTATTGTTTTTCTGAAAATCTTCCCACAGTTAAAATAAATACATGCCAAAATATATTACTCGGTTATTTAGTCATCTATCTAGACTAATAAATAAAACAGTTGGAGTGTCTGTAATATTCAAGTAACTTCTTTCCACATGAATATACATAAGATACATACACCAAAATATACATTTTACAATTTTTATCTGTCTGTTTGTCTCGGTTAATCTCTGAAATGGCTGTATCGATTTTAACGGGAAGGTGTAACTTAGGCTACTTTTATTTTAGAAAATAAAGTCACAAAGTCCGTAATCCACGCGAGCGAAGCTGCGGGCATCAGCTAGTGTAGGTATAAAACTAAGATATTTCATTACTTAGGTACCTACTCGTAGTAGGTAACGTGTACCTATGTGTTTAGAGTACCTACCTACCTAATTGTCATTAGAAGTGGAACCACTCTTTGTAATCCGTGAGTAAATGGAACCAGTTTATTGTGAAGTAAACCCAGTTTTACTACACATAATATACACCTATCATCACAGTTTTTAAACCGTAGAGGGCAGGCATAAACTGCACGGTTGGCGCGGTGGCTGGGTAACCGGCTGCCGTGGAGCGGGTTCGATTCCCGCACGGAGCAACTCTTTGCGTGATCCACAAATTGTTGTTTCGGATCTGGGTGTCAACTGTATGTTAACTTGTATGTTTGTAAACGCACCAAAATCCTAGCCTGCAGCATGCATGCCTCACCAAAGACCTGCAAAATCCGCATATTAGTATGAATTTTCATTACAAACCTTACGATCAGACCAGTAGACTCCACAATACTAGGTTAAACACTATAATAGAAGTGACTCAGAAGTGGTTTTAAATTTACCCGGGCTACGGTTTAATGCAGGAGAGAGGAGATAGAATCGGATAATTGTCCAACCTAAAAAAAGTAGTTTATTATACGTATGATGTCATGAGTATAAGTAATATGTATGTAGGTTCCTACAGTCAGACAGGTACGGTAGGTACCTAAGTACGAGATAAGTGACTTTTAGTGTTTATGTGACGTAACAACCTTAAATAATGTTTTTAAGGTGGTTTTACTACAGTGGTTCCGAACCGGTGGTCCGTGGATCACTAGAAGTCCTCAGAAGTCAAAAATTGGTTCGTGAAATTAAAATACACAAGACAACTAAAATTAAACGTAACAAAGGAGATAACTGATTTCAAAAATTTAAATTTATTATGTTTATACGAGAATGAGATAATCAGAGTGTGGGACCACCATGAAAAATAATTATATGTATGTGTAAAAGTGGTCTCTGACCAGGAAAAGGTTGGACACCCTTGTTTTAATGGAATGAAAAACAATATAGATTATTATTCATATTAAAGTACTGAGAATATTTTTTTTATTTTAATATTTGGTTATATGACATACCTATAATGGTTTATGAGAATTACGTAGCTAAACATAATAGTCAATTATATGTAATTTTATAGGCTCAATGTTATCGCGGATATTTTTAAAGCACTGAAGCGTGACAATTTTTTTAATTAATTTTATCACGAAGGACATCTTTTTTAATATTTTTATACAATTATAGAATGGAATAGAATAGAATACAATAATTTATTTGTATATACTCCACTTACAATTTGTAAGTACTATACTACTACTACTACTACTATAGAGTTTTAATCCATGGATATTACAAAACATGGAAGTAGGTAAACTAACTGTGCCTTTAGTACAATTTTACTGTTCGACTATTATTCGAATTTGACATGGACCCAAAAATATTATACCGTATGATTTACCATAGAAGCTAAAACCGTTGATGATTTGGGTTCCCAATTAAGGGGGGCGAGGCAGTTGAAAGTATGAGCGATGCCCAAAGACACCATCTCGAAGACCCTGTCCCTAAAAACTGCAGTCCCCATCTTTAGGTCGCAGGCGCATAATGGCATCTACCGTGAAGCACCGCCTTCTAAAGCCGAATTCGTGGTCCACACAGTACGGTCCCCTTTCCATTAGGTGCTCGATGAGGCTCAATATTATTATTTCGATGAGCTTTTATTAGTCGTTTCAGCAGAACGATGGGTTGGTATGCGGATGGAAGGTCTGCAGGACGCCCCGGCTTTTTCACGAGGACCATAGTATAACCACGTAAATAAATAAATGTAAAAAATGTAAATAACGTCACGCCTTTTATCCCCGAAGGGGTAGGCAGAAGTGTACATTACGGCACGTAATGCCTCTACACAATGTACACCCACTTTTCACTATTTAGGTTATAAGTCCGATGTAATAGGGGGTGAACCTATTGCCATATACTGGACACAATTCCAGACTCCGTGCTACTACCGAGAAAAATTTTTCGAAAATCCGAAAAAAGCTCAGTAATACTTTGCCCGACGCCGGAATCGAAACCGAGACCCTTTGTGCAGCCGAGTTGTCGTAAGTAAGATATAAAAATATCAGTTTGCATAGGACTTAAAATATAACGGATAAAAAGAGGATGTTATATTGTATGCTAGTGCCCTTTGGAACTTAAAATGTATGATGTTACAAGAACATTCGGTGTTGTAGTGGCCGATAATGGTTTAATCGCCCGTTACATTGCTCCGTTAGTTACCATCGCCTCCACGGTTAATTAATATCTTAGACGCATTCCTCTATTCGCAACACTCAGTACCATAGTAGATGATACTATGATTATTTTTTTGTAGGACAATGTAACTAACTATGGCCATTTTTTATTAAACAAAAATAAGAATAACGTAGCAAAACTTTTTTAAGTCTCTGAAGGGAATAACATAGCAAAACACAGTTTAACTCCCCGAAGAAATATTAACACTATTTAGCAATTTGCAATGTGACTACTACTACGTAGGTAATCATTACGAATAATATAATATATGAACTCATATTTTCTTTAACTACACTTGAAGTGGTTAAAAAAACAAAGACGACCTTTACGATTTATGGTAGATAGAAGCACCACTATGTGTATATTTTTTTGATACGAAATCTATCATAGTATACATGCTAACTGACGTTTAATCGGCAATGGTGAAATGAAACAGATCCTTCATAAAAATGTATACAAAAATTTTCTTTAAGTAGATGTAATGAGTTATTTTTTTAAGAAAAGTACACTTCCATTCTGTATAAGTATGCGATACTACAACTAGGTTCTTAAGTCAAGATGAAGTAGACGTATTCTCGTAGTGTAGTTTCATTCGCAAACTAACAGCCAGTGCGATCTCGCGTGTGGCGTAGTCAGAAAAAAATATCGATATTCGAATTGTTAAATGTGTTAATTTATTGAATTGTATATTTTAAAATTAAATTAATTTATTAAATTGGGTATGGTTGTTTGTGCTTGACGAAGAATTAATTTTTTTCTTATAATAATTTTGTAAATAATTCCTTTCGGATTTTCGTTGCTGGATTGACTATTTAATAGGTAAGTTTTATTTCATTATTTAACTTTGGGTTCATTTTCGGATTTATTGAATTGACTAATTGAATTTAAATTTATACAATACATGACATAAGTACGAATTATAACATAACCATTATACGGTGACAAGTTCGCTCTCCTTAAAAATGGCTGTTATATTACTTTAAATTTGATTGTACTTACCTTTGCCAATACAAACCCTTTGGTGGGATAAGAGGAAATTTAGAAAAACATAAAGGTTAATAAACAGTTCTACCTTTAAAGGTAACAGTACTTAAACAGGAAAATATTACAATTATGCTCAAGTTTTCCGTTTATGTCGTAATAGTAGTATAGAGAGAGATACGAAGATGTAAACGTGATAACTAGCAGTAAAGCCTTTGTTTATATTTAGTCTTTATTTATTTATTGTCATCTAACTGATGCCCGCGACTTCGCTCGCGTGGATTACGGACTAAGTAAAAGTAGCCTAAGTTACTCGTTAGCACATCAGCTACCTTCCAATTAAAGTCCTGTCAAAATAGGTTCAACTATTTCAGAGATTAACCAGGACAAATAGACAGACAGACTGACAAAATAGTAAAAATGTTATTTTGCTGTCTCTAACGTATATTTTGATCGTTTAGTTTAGTAGAATATTTAGTTTTTATTTATTTTAATGATTTTATTATAATCTGGTTGATCGAATACGAATTATATGGAATGGAAATTAATACAGATTTTCGTTAAAAGTCGTTCTCTGTTAAACAAATTACCATACCTAGAATAATAATATAGGAGGAAAATAGTAGTGCGATAACTAAACACCATTTAGATTACCTGCTTGAGATCTGATCTGAGATTATTATTATAAACTGTATAATAACAATAATAAACCTAGACATATAAATGAAATTGGAGTGTCTGTTTGTTATATTAAAATAACCGCTTTTTACTATGAATATACATGAATAATATTATGAATATACTTACGATATATTATACACCAAAATAACATTTTTTACATATTTTTATCTCTCTGTCTGTTTGTTCTGGATAACCTCTGAAATGGCTGGAGCGATTTTGACGGATTTTTTTGACAGGTAGCTGATGTACTAAGGAGTAATTTAGGCTACTTTTATTAGTCACAAAACCTGTAAAAACAAGAATACAGGTTATATCTAGAATCTAGACTAAATAGTTTCATTGTTTTATTGTCTCCGTTGTATTGTTATTGTGCTGTCTAGTTTATAAGTAACTACCTAGGTACAGTAAGTAATCACGCTATAAAGCCATAAAAATGTTACATAAACCCTTTAAAAAATGATCGCAATTAATAACCAACCGTAATCCATGGGTTTAAGGTCTAAAGTTAGATTTTTTAAATTAGTTCTATTAAATTTCAGTCGGGATAAAGATACACCTACAGATTTTGAACTAAAAATCACGGTTTACTCACGTTAATTAATGTAGAAAAGCTTACTCCTAGTGGGCTCTGCGATGTCGCCGCGTCTGCGCACGCTACCCATGATGAAGAGTGTCTCTGTGACTCGAAACTAGTAGCGTTTCTTCATTAATTTACGTGAGTACACCGTGATTTTTAGTTCATTTAGTATGTCTTACGATAGATTTTTAGAGATCTTTGTCAAAAATCCATTAATTTCTATGGGTGGAGAACTAGATTCATTGTCGTATGTCCTATACTACCAGCAACCGCAATACGTATTGAGGCATTGTAAGATTTGTTGATGATCTGAGTTTATATTTGGAATTAAAAGTAAATCTAGATACCCTGTCTCCTTTTGCAAAATATCTAAAATAATTCAAAAACTACTATTTTGTCGTAAATAATTAAAAGTTCGTTCTAAAACTGCAATTAACGAGGAAGTCCCATGAGGACATCAATGTTGAAATGATTGGCATGCAATCTGCAATGTTGCATGGTGCACAATCATGGGTTACAATGTCCCGCCTTGTGTTAAGTACAGGTTTACGAGTTACAACCTAAAATTAGCAGCCCATCAATACATGGTTAGGAAGTACTAATTATTCACTTGAACACTAAGTTTTCTAAGTAATTGTAAAACCTATTGTTTGCAACACGTGTTGAGTATTTAGTCCGGTTATGTAGTACGTAGTTGGTAGATATAGAATATGCCTGCATAATTTCATTACTATGTAGTAACAATAATTGAATTAAAAATACAACAATCGAAAATTCTTATTAAAAAACAGAGTCAGTAATTGTTTATTAATAAGTATTTATTTAAGTATTTATGAAAACAATATTATAAATTAATAAGAAGAAGTCTGTGAACTGTGTTCGGGGTAGGTACAGAGATGCGCTTGCACTGACTCTAGCTAAACATTAAACTCATAAAAGGTGAAAAAGAACGGGCTAAGTACTGCGGCCTCAGCACAGAGCAGGAGTTGGGACAGGGTGGATTATAGTCAGTAAGAGTCTGACTCTCATACACGGCCTCCACCCAGGTTCCGACTCCTATAATAAACTAAAAACCACCAGGTTCCAACTCCTGCTCCTATAGTCATTTGATGATTGTCCATCCTTATAATCCAATACCCTTCCTGGGGATTAGAAGACAGAATGCGTAAATGTCTAAACATAATACACGTTCACCTTAAACCACTTGCACAGTGAAGCCAGTCAAGTGCACTGCTACCTTGCAGGTCAGGTAATCCATTAGTGTTATTTATGTTTTCTTATTGAGGTAACCATGGTTGACGCAGTGGTTGGGTGACCGGCTGCTGTGCATCGTGTCGCAGGTTCGATACAAGCGTCGGTCAAAAAGTGATAATGGCATTTTCTGAGTAAAATAACTATTATTAGCCCGGGGTCAGGAATTTCGGCGGTGTTTTACCCCCCGTGGCACGTAAAGCCGTTGGTTCTGCGCCTAACCCCTCTCCGATCGGGTCGGTCTGCCGTCCCATCAAGTTCTGAGAGTGAGGGAACAAAGAGGGCATCTGTTCCCTCACTGTCACTCTATTTGCGCACACACTTGTGCACTATAATATTGCCTGCGTAGTTGGCTAGTGTTTATTATTGAGTTTAAAGTAGGATAGTACGGTTTGGGTTTATAGATAATAGTTATATGTTTTATCGGATTGTTTACAAAATTCAGCATCTTTCGGTAATTTTAAACTTTTTTATGATGAAGTTTTTCTCGTAGATCCGTAATGTGAATGACTCTTGATAGTTTTTGATTAAGAGTACCTACTTAAAGAGTCACACGATTATAAGTTAAATATTTTTATAGCAACAATAATACAATTATATCGCATCTTCAGTTTTTCATTAATTCCTCAATTAGTGAAGCAAATAGATACAAAAACTATTTAATAAGTAAACAAGTGGTTTTAAAGTTCATATTTATTAGCATTTGTTTGCAGAATAATCTATACATATAAATTATTATTGTAGTGTTTAGGAGTGGCCAGTCAAAGTCAAAGTCAAAGTCAAGGCATGTGTCGTGAATGCGTTTACAAACATACAAGTTCACATATACATCACACCCAGACCCGAAACAACAATTTGTGGATCACACAAAGAGTTGCTCCGTACGGGAATCGCTACACGTTGCGCGGCAGCCGGTTGCCCATCCACTGCGAAATCCGTGCAGTCGAAATTAGGCACTTTTGAAACGTCAAATTGAATTGTCCGTCAGTCTGTCCGTCAGTGAAGCTAGGTGCTCGTTCCAAAGTGTAGTTTCGAATGGAGAAAAACGAGCAAGAAACTCCATAGTATTTATAATAATCTACTACTTACTTATAGTATTTATAATGGTCTTATTGCAAGTTGAAGGCACTTATTACTTCACCTTGGGAAACTGGCAAATATAGGTAATAGTATAGTCTATGTAGGTAACTAGGTATCTATGTATTGAATGAATAAGATAGAAGTATATATAGGTATATAAGTAGTTAGTGTTTTGACGTAACTACGTGTATAAAGTGTTTGACTAGTGGTTTTAAGTAGTTACTTGTATTAAATTATGTTTTTGTGATTTATTTCATTACATGTTGATTCAAATATTGTGTCCTGTTGTCGCGTTTAAGTAATAAGAAATACAATTGAGTTAATTAGGGATAAGGTCTAATAAAATCCCACCCAAAACATAAATGTGAAAGGCTGCCAAGTTCGATAATATTGGAATGCTTCGACTATAAAAGAAGTGAGATCTAAATAAGTACCAAGTTCCATACACAGACCTCAGTTAAAAATGATATAACAAGTTGGCAAGTTTTCACACACTTTGTTATAAACCTACTAAACGCAATGAGTCAAGTATATAATTTTCTAGTACTTGCCAAGTTATATCATTTTTAACTGAGGTCTGTGTATGGAACTTGGTACTTATTTAGATCTCACTTCTGTTTATAGTCGAAGCATTCCAATATTATCGAACTTGGCAGCCTTTCACATTTATGTTTTGGGTGGGATTTATTTATTTTTGTAAGGTTTATTTTCTTTTTTTCTTATTTTACTTTACTTTGACTAAATACAAACCTTCGTAACGAATTTTAGGTCGGTACGACCATTGGAAGACATAGATATTTTTTTTGTTTTAGTTCCTTAGGGGTATGAATTTACACCTTCATTATTTTTAAAACCGACTCACACTTGGCCATTTTCAGATTTTTTCCTTTACCTTGACCCAAAGACCTACCTCCATGCCAAATTTCAAGTCAATACGACCATTGGAAGTGGTCTAGGTTTTTGATGAGTGAGTGAGTCAGTCAGTCAGTGAGTGTATAGTAAAAATACGATTTTCTGACGTGATATCTCAAGACCTACAATAGGTACATTAATGAAATTTTGTATTTTAGATAAGTAAGTAGATCTCGACAGATACTAGAAATTTCATATGCGTAGATAAAATAGATTTTGAGTTATAGGTGGGTCGAACTTGGCCCGAAATGGTTCGTGTAATATAACCCACGGCCGGTGTGTCGGTTTTTTTTGCTCGAACTTGGCGGACACACTGCCGTGTGTCTAGATTAAGATCCTTAGGTACTTTCAATTAAGTCGGTCTTTATATTATGTACCAACACAAAATCTTAATTTATATACAACATTTTTTTAAGTGTTTTTTTATGAAGGGGGGAAAATCATCCAAAGATTTCTTCTACCTTGGGCGAGGCGAAAAGGAGTGTCAGACTCTTACTAACTAAAACCCATCCCACTCCTACACCTGCTTTTCGAGCCGGAGTCAACTCTAGATTACATACTATGACTACTAAATATAGTAAAGTATCTTACGTCATCAGTCACATCATACAACATAGGTTTAATTGCTAAATCTAGCTTTTAATTTGAAACAGCGTTTGTATATTTTTGGACAATTTGAATGATTATTGTTCCCATGTAAGTGTGAGATATAGCACGTTGTTCATAATGATTAATTTATCTCTTTATTTGTTAAGAATAATGTAATCAGTCGTTAATGACACGACTAAGTACCTATTTATCAAAATTTTGAGGAAGGTAAGCATTTAACCTTGGTCTTTGTCCACAGAATACCTTTTGATAACAATGGGTTTTTTTTTATAAATAACTTCTCATTACAAAAAACTATATTTTTTTAGTTAAATTATGTACCGACATCGACAGTATCAATTTTAATTAGGTATTCTTATTTTCAGTCGACGAGAAAAATGAGGTACTTATTTAGTTATTTTTTATTTATTTATTTATTTATTAAGGGACAAAAAACAGTTACATAATTAAACATAACAAATAGAGTACGTATTAAAACTAAATAACAATCATGCAACCCATACCATTGTCCACAAGTTAACAAAAGAAATGACAAATTTAATGTGACTATGATACAGGAAATAACAAGAAGTATTCAAAAATAACAAAATTTTAAGTTAACAGATAAAAGGTGTTTTAATATTAAGTATTGCATTTTGTTTAATTTTATAAGTTTTTTTCCTCACATTTTACACGTGTTTATTTGATCTTTTAGTTAATAAAAGCTATCAAGGTAAAGGAAGCAGACAGTGTCGAGATTGGCATTAGAAGTATTAATTATTCAAACATTTAATTAGTCAAACAGCTTAACTTTAATATGGAAATTATATAATAATAATAAGAAGAAGACTGTTTGGGTTGTTCTGCTAAAACCGTCCAAAACAGTGAAGTGTGTAGTCTCCGAAAACAAATGGAGGTGGGGATACATCGAGATGTTGTCTCAGTGGACAAAGGACTTACTCCGCTCTCCTTGGCTAATAAGGACTGGAGAGAACCTATAATACTAAGCACTAAGGATCGCAAGAATGTATGGCAAAGTAAGGAGTTGCACGGACGCTACTATCGGGCCCTACATGGGCCAGATACAGATTTCTTAGCGTCCGTATCCTGGCTACGTTTTGGTAACTTCTTTGGAGAAACGGAAGGTTTTGTCTGTGCAGTTATGGACGAAGTTATGTTGACGAACAACTACCGAAAGTATATTATAAAGGATGGAACGGCTGACATTTGTCGGGCATGTCATCGCCCAGGGGAATCCATTCGACATATAATTTCGGGTTGTTCTCACTTAGCTAACGGAGAGTACTTGCATAGACACAATCTTGTAGCCAGGATTATTCATCAACAATTTGTTTTAAAATACAAACTTGTTGAATCTTAAGTGCCGTATTATAAGTATCTGCCTGAACCAGTTCTTGAAAATGGAGATGTCACACTGTATTGGGATCGAACTATCATCACAGACAGGACAATTGTTGCTAACATTGTGGTGATAGATCGACCAAGCCGTCGCAGCCACCGCGCCAACCGTGCAGTCAAGTTCGGTTTATATAACTTTTTTAATGTCTGTTAGTCTGTACTAATATATTAGCAAATTCAATATTCTCATAGTTATTTAACCGCAGTTACTATTACTTCACTCATTCTAAATAGGTATTGGTTATTTTCTAGATGTCTATAAATTATTGAAGTAAGTGGTAGTAACCTTAATTGATTCTGTAATTACAAATGTGTAATTAATTATAATATATATTTCCTTCGGTAGGTATCTAGTAGGTTAGTTTATACGCTGGCCATAACGATTTTATGATATATTTTTATGACGACAGCCGTGTCTCCGCTTTAGTTGTTTACTATTGCCAGTGATGTTTCGCCTGAGACGCCTGAAATAAAAGAGATAAATAAAAAAATGAACCATTGAATTTTAACTTTTTTTTAATTTGTTAAACATCCAAGATGTTTTCTTCAAAAAAAGGAGGTTCTCTGTTTGACCTGTATGTATGTTTGTACGCGATTATCTCACGATTGGCCGAACCGATTTTGATGCGGTTTACAGAAATATGTTTATTACGCTTAGGAGGTTTTAGTATATTAACCGACTGTAAAAAGAGCAGGTTAAAATTGGTAATTGAATACGATAATTATGTTACGGATTAGGCGTGCTTCTTGAGAGCATGTCCAAATACTACGTTATCTAATATTATCTAATACGAAATCATATCCTATATCTCCCAAACAGCGATCGACAGCTGCATTTTGATCACCTGATCAATCAGGAAATGAGTTTGTAAATAATGTTGGAATATTTTTATTTTTTACTCGAATTTAGATTTAATAATACGTAGTTTTGTAGCGGAAACTGATCAAATAGAATAGATATCATATCGGGTCGGTATGTAATAGTTATTTCTATCATATAATCTAAATTTGAGGCGTTATTCAAATACATATTTTATTTCATAAATTACACTTTATTTACCTGTCTATGTTATTAGACGAGTGAACGTCAACACTAGGTAACTACGAAGCAGGTAGTCTAGACTTTCGGGTAAGACTAAATATTATATACGGACAGATAGACGTTCCTAATATTATTATATTTGCTTTGGCGTTCAAAAGTGCCTTCGGAGTCTATTTGAAATAAATAATTATGACTATTTGACTATTATGTATGATATTATTTTTTTCCTCGCTGTCTTATTCTATTGTGTAAAACTTACCAAAACGGCAAGTACCTATGTGACTTTTTCCTTAGACACTGCTGACAAACGGTGAAGGAAAACATCGTGAGGAAGCCTAGTATTAACTAGCATTAAATAGTACTTATAATTTCTAATTGTAAGTTTGAAATCGCCAACTCGCATTGAGCAAGCATAGTGGTTAAAACCTTCTCCGTGCGAGAAGACGCCTTTGATCAGCAGTAACTACTTATAGGCTGTTGATGTTGTTTAAAGTATTGTATAACGATTCTAATTATGTGCTTGAAAATACATTTACGAAACAGGAAAAATTTTAAAAAAATCTTCATTAAAATTAATGGCACATCTAATAGTGTGAACTTTAAAAAAAAGCAAGATCTGCCTTTTTATTACCTACTTACTGTAATTGACAAGCTTACAAACATTTTTTTAGACTTTAACATGATATTAATAAATAAGTTAATTCCTAACTTACCTGTTCTAAAGATTTATGTATCTTTTCAAAATAGCAACTATGTATATTATTAGTAGGAAGATGTGAACAAGTTTTTATTTACTGTGAGAAATAGCATATTCTACCATACCTATGTATATTTATAAGATTTTACATTATACCTGTTCCTAATACGACACAAAGTGTTTTTTACTAAAAATATATAAAGATATGAATGAAAATGAGTTGTAAACGTAAAGTTGTAAGTGCGTATTTTGTGTAGATTTTAAGTAAGTAATGTCACGCCTTTTATTCCCGATGTGGTAGGCAGAGGTGCACATTACATGTTTTGACCATTTGTGTTAAAAGCCCCATGTAATAGGGGGTGAGTCTATTGCCATTTACTGGAAACAATTCCAGGTTCCATGCTACTACAGAGAAATTTTCCAAAAATTGTAAAAAGCTCAGTAATATTTTAACTTTACCCAACCGACATACCGACCGAACCCGAGACCTCTTGTCCGGCAGGCGCACTTGCGACCACTCGACCAACGAGGTAGTGGATACGATTTTTTTAACACATTGAACGCCGTGGTGGTCACCTGTGACCGACGTTAGCGGAGAATTTGCCTTCAACAGTTTTCTATTAGTAGTTTTAAAGAACTTAACTTAAAGAGTTATTATGCTTTGTCAAGTGTATATTCCGCTTATTTCCAGAAACAAGATGGCGGGTGTAGTGGTACCAATCACAATCGAGGAGGAGTACAAGAAGAACCCTGACATATCTCCAGAAGACATCCAGAAGCTGCGAGACTGGCTCAAGACACAGCCACATCTACCTGGCCAGTATTTAACAGGTACTCCAAACTTTCATTCTAAAGTAGTAGCTATGTGAAGATTATGGGGAAAATTGAGGTCTGAGCTGACTTAAACCATTTTAATTTCATTTAACTGTACGGTTGACGCGGTGGCTGGGCAACTGGCTGCCGTGTAAAGGGTAGCGGGTTTGATTACTTCACGAAGCAACTCTTTGTGTGATCCTCAAATCGTTGTTTCGGGTTTAGGTCTGATGTGAATGTGACCTTGTATGTTCGAAAACGCACTCTTTACACAGGAGATAATGAAAGAATGGGGCCACGTTTAAAAAATGTGATCTGTTTTTGACTGTTAGGCATGGAAATTATGGTGAACACTCTAATGTATAGGAAGCCCATAGTTTATAGCCCGGGGTCACCACTTTAGGGAATAGAGTAAAGTTCCCTAAGAAAAGGAGGCGAGGTGATCATGCCTGGCGGGCTTTCTGTCCAACTTGTTCGTTGGGATTTTCCATCCATGTTAATTCGCATATTTTTTTTGTCAGTGTGTCGCCACAAGTCTTTAACTATGGGGATTGTTGATGATGAAGTGAAGGGACTGCTATAAATTTTCCGGCTTTATTATTACAAACTCATATGCACAATGTCAACCCATTTGCACAACTATCTGTTTTATTTATGGTAAAATGTACAAAAAGACATAAAATTCACATAAAAATGTCCACGGAAGTACCCTACATAATGGCTCTGATTAATTAAAGCAATTAAATCTGTTTATTATTACCTACTACTGCTTTTAGTATGAACCCACTTAGAGATTGTTGGGAGTCACTGGTAATAACTTCATGTTAGGACTTGCCCTCTAATTGAACTTGGCCTGATATACCACTTAACTCCAGAGACGTAGTTACCATCCAAATGTCATGGTAGCTGGTGGTGTCGGACTTTGTGGAATCTAGAACATGTTTCCGTGCGTTTAGGCGTTTTTGCCATATCTATTATTGGAAGCAAGCATAACACATAGAACCCACTTAGTTTTTGGTGCTGGACTTCTCCCAGTTGTGCATTTTATTTTGTGACTTTAGATTTGATTTTCCCCCACAAAAAATAAAATAAAATAGGTTTAAGTCATTCTGTCTCCTGCATTAAATTCACCGAGAGAAGTGGAAACTATTGTTTTCCTTTCTTCTCCTCTAATAATATCTTCTGACTTATTTCGTTGAGTTGACACATAACTCGGAAAGAGTCACATTGGTACTTGCCGTTGGTAGGTTTCGAACATGCATGTGCATGAGAAGCGGGCATCGTATTCCTCTGGCCGAATCTGTCACCACGACATTCTTCAAATAAATATTTACGTACAATTTATTATTGAAAAATTCTTAGAATTCAGTTCATGTTCATTTCATTCAATTCAATTCTTGCCAAGTTTAATTACTTTTATATTAATGTGAATGTCTGTTAACCTCAGATGACCTTGTAGTAGTCGTTTAGCGATCATCTTATTCTATTGTTTATCTTGTAGATAATGATGCGTTAGCGCACACTTTACATACCTTCATGCATGACATCGCTGCATCGTTAGACGTCGGCCAGAAGGATTTTAGATATTTAGTTCTAGCAAATTAGTTTATTACTAGTCATATCATAAGTAAGAAAAGTAATTTCTCTTTAAAAATATCTGGTTCTTTTTTATTTCGTATGAGACGGTAAAAGAGCCAACGGATCACCTGATGGTAAGCAATCAGCGCCGCCGATGGACGCCTGAAACATCAGAGATGTTACAAGTGCGTGGCCGGCCTTTTAGGGGTTAGAAGTTTGACGATTGGGGAAATTGAGGAGGGTAATAGGGCCTCTGGTAACCCCATTCACACGTTGTTTCACGTCGGTTTTCTGTGAGGCCGTAGTATCACTCCGGTTGAGCCGGCCCATTCGTGCCGAAGCATGGCTCTCCCACACTTAAGACTTACTCCCACACTTAATTCATGGACACCAAAGAGTTGTTCTGTGTCGCAATGCCACTGTGGTTACCGTGCTGTCTTTACTTCTTTTTTCTTCTAAGAACCATCTTGATTTCTTTCTAAACACATTCATAGATAAGTTAATGATGTCTGTTTAAGTATGCACATGTTTCATTTTCTTTAGTACCTTAATTAGTAGTTAGTATACGTGGAATAATTGCAATATTATAATTATGCTGCAATGATTCCTTGAAGGCGTTTAAGTATAACGATCAGATCATATCGATTACTGTTTTTATGAAAAATGATATGGCGTGCAATTAATTATATAGGTATCTGTTATTTATTGTTCTATTATACACGTGGCCAATATTAATCCTCTTCTGTTTTTCTATGTTAATGATATCTTCAAGATGTTAATATATTATAATGCATATCAATTATAAAATCAAATTCAAATATCTGTAGTCGTTTGTACTCCAATAATAAATTTAAATTAATTTAAAATTATTCCATTATACAAAATGTGTACTACGATTTTCGTTTGTGTCGTGGATGTGTTTACAAACATACAAGTTCACATACACATCACAGTCAGACCCGGAACAACAATTTGTGGATCATACAAAGAGTTTCTCCGTGTGGAAATCAAACCCGCTATACGCTGTACGTTGTGTGACAGCTGGTTGCCCAACCACCGCACCAACTGTGCAGTAAAACTTATATAAATTGAAGTCTTTATGTCATTAGAATCACTACAACCAATATAAAAGACTCCGAAAATGTTTCAGAAATGTTTATACGTCTTTGTCCCAAGCTATAGAATCCAATTCCTATTAAACTCACACATAATGTTCTCCGCCCTTCCAGACGTGGACCTGCTGATCGTGTACCACTGCTGCCAGAAGAGCATGGAGGTGTCGAAGCAGGTGCTGGACCTGCACTACACACTGCGGACACACTTCGCTCCCTTCTTCAAAGACCGCTGCTTCGACAAGAAGGCAGAGTTCGCTTTTACCACAGTGTAAGTATCTACTTAATAGGTAATGGGTAGATTTGACATAAAAACCGGCCGGTAAATGAGCCAATGGATCACCTGGTGGTAAGCAATCGACGCGGGCGCCTCCTATCGAGTCGGAGCCCCAGTAACACCAATAGGTAGTTCACAGCTCGCTAGGCAGTCCGCAGCTCACCTACTTAATGTCCTTAAAGGGTAATAGATAGATGGATCAATTGGATCACCTGATGGTAATCTCAATCAGCGCCGCCCATGGGTTTACACCTGTAACACCAGAGGTGTTATAAGTGCGTTGCCAGCCTTTTGAGGGTTAGGATTTTGAGGATTGTTGGGGAATCGGGGATTGGGGAGACTGGGGAGGAGGTAATTGGGCCTCCGGTAATCTCACTCGTGCGACTAAACACAACGCAAGCGTTGTTTCACGTCAGTTTTAGACTCTACACTGTATAACGAGCACAGATAACTCAGTAAAACCCGATATTATACTCTTTAAGTATATGCTGAAGAGTTTCTAGATACGTAAGTAGTATACCAACAGTTATCTTTAATTAATGGGCCACTAGCAATCAAGAAAAAAAATTGTTGCTTTGTCTTGTCAAGGACTTTATGACGGTAAATAAACCGTTAATTTCTCAATTCCAGAGCATGTGCTCCACTACCCACGGCGACACCAGAGGGCTACCGAGTGGTGTACTTCCGTCTGGCAGACCCGGACCCTCGGAACTTCAACCTGCTGGAAGTAGTCAGGGCCTTCATGATGATCTTCGACATGTGGCAGTATGAAGAGGGCACTTGGCCAGGGTAAGTACCACCATATTTATGTTGTTAGAGTAATTGCATACCAGCGCAATCCTCCAAGTTTCTGCATGAATCAGAATGCCCCCACTATTTTAGGGAAATTACTAATTAAACATGAATAAGTAAAGTATAGCCAGTTAGTGTTTATTCGTATGTACGGCATCTCACATATGTAACTTCATATGTGCGATGCAGGATTTATGATGTCATCCATTGATCTGCTTGTCGATCGTCTTTGTGCGACTTTTGTCATCTGTCACTTGTCGTGTGTCGCCACAAGCTTGACTGCTAATACAATATAACTGGTAAAAAGCATGTTTATGAGAAAGCATCGCAAAATATCTGGTTTCTCTAGTTCTATCACCCTCGTCACCAGCTAGGAGATATAGCATAAAAAAGAAGCGAGGGAAGTTATTGATCTAAACTGTAATCAACTACAATTAAATGATAAATTAAACACAAATAGGTAAGTTAAGGATACATAAGGCTGGAATAAGTCTACCCACAGGGTCTACCAGTTGGCAATAAGCTTGGTTACTATTACAATATAACTAGTAATAAGGAGATAATGAGAAAGCATCGCATAATATCTGGTTTATCTAGTTCGGTCATCCTCACCAACAACTAGGAGATATAGTATAACAAAGCAGCGAGGGGAGTTATTGATCTAAACTGTAATAAACTACAATTATAAGTAGAACTACATATTAATCACAGTAAATTACTGATGATCTTTGTTCAGCTTCAGAAGATATTATATATTTTTTTAACCAACCTGTTTTCACAATAGCGTGAGAACTAGTACAAAGTAAACATAAAATGTTGCTGAAGAATTTAATCTTCATTAATAAGACGTTATGCTGAACACAATCGACTGCACGATTGACGTGGTGGCTGGGCAGCCGGCTGCCATGCTATGTGTAGCGTGTTTGATCCCGTACGAAGCAACTCTTTGTGCGATCCACAAATTGTTGTTTCGGGTCTGAATGTCTTGTATATGTAATATTGTGTATTTGTAAATGCATCTACGACACAGGATAAAATCCTATTGAAAAAACATAACTAGCCATCAAAGTCTTTAATAATACTTTACCCGATCCTTAAATTGAAAGTAAACACACACAGTGATCTTCTATTTCATTTGCTTTTAAAAAGGTCCTTATTCAGGGTAATGGGATAGGGAATTCTTACAATTTTCCAGTATATATTAGTTACTTAAAGACTCTTACGCTTTCTTTTACCGACAGGTTCGTGATACTCATTGACATGGAGACAGCTTCCCTGGGACATATCGCGAGGCTGGACCTCATGGTCGTCAAGAAAGTTCTTTATTTCCTGCAGGTATGTCTAGCTTGAATCTATACCATGCTAAGTTCTACCAGCTGCTTCGCCCCCGTTTTCGTGGGTTAAAAAGTAGCCTTTGAGTTATTCTAGACCGTAATCTATCCTTTTTCCAAATATTATCCGGATCCTTCCAGTAGTTTTTGCATGAACGAGTGACAAACATCCAAAACCGCGGACAGAAATAAAGGCTTTTTTTTTTTTACCAGAATGCATCAGCTCATGTAAACCCAACAGTTTCAGAAATAAATGGCTGTGACATACGGACAGACATGACGAATCTATAATGGGTTCCGTTTTTTTGCCATTTGGTCTTAGCCTTTGTTGAGTTTGCACAGTTAAATCTCTATATTTTTTAAAGAGGATGAAACATTTTTAATTCTCCTTTTGGGGAGAAAAACTCACTAAAAGTACTTCAGTTCGATGAAAGTAATTTTCAAACCGAATTCTTGTTCCAGGAATGCATGTTAGTAAAACTAAAAGGAGTGCACTTCATGAACGCGCCGTACTTCATGGACAAGGTGCTGTCCCTCATCAGGCCGTACCTGAGGAAGGAGCTGATGCACCTGCTGAATGTACACCAGACTGGTGCAGACTCCATAGAGAAACTCATCCCAAAGAAGGCACTGCCCAAAGAAGCTGGTGGAGAGTACAAGGATTTTGATACTTTGAGAGGTAAGCCACTTTAGTGTGACTTGACTGCCGGAAAAGGGGTCTCAGATTCGATTCCCAGGTCAGGCAAAGAATTGCTAGGCTATTTTCGGGTTTACGAAAATATCTCAATAGTAGCACGGAGTCTGGAATTTCGTACAGTGGGCACATGGCAATAGGCTCACCTCCTATTACAAGGGATATAAAATTGTAGAGTAGCATTACCGTAATGTGCAGGTGCGCCTACCCCTTCGAGAATAAAACGCGTAACGTTTCTACTCTTAAAAGGGTAACAACTTACGTCAAGTAACAGTCTGCTTGTTTACTATCCTATCATATACAAAATGTCTTCCTTCCTTCACCATACACATGTGTCTCTACAAACATCACCATTTATTTTTTTCTAGAGGACCTATTCAAACGTTTACGAGCGAATACGGTGTTCATCCGGGATGAGAACAGACGCCGAGTGAACGAGTCCCTCCGACCTGCCGGCAAGCCCTCGCCTGCTGAGAGGGAGTTCGGGCTACAAGGCAGCTTCAAGAAGTTAGAGCTAGATTAGATTTGGTTTAGGGATGAATTAATTGCTAGGAATAAATATTTTATTGAAATTTTTTATTGTTTCATTTTAGATAAGGCTATCACTATTACCCCAGTCAAAAGCAAAGCAAGGTGTATATAGCCGGCATTCTCTTTCTGTATACTCAATTTTATCAAAATCCGTTCTGTAGTTTTAGCGTCAATGACGGACAAATATCTAAGCAAACAAACTTTCACATTTATAATTTTAGTGCGAAAAGTAATAATTAAACGTAGACAAACGAAGCTAACGAATATTTTAAAAATGCGTGGCAGCATGTTGGTCCGGCTCCACTGGACACTCGCTCACACTAGACAATGCTCAAATACGATCACTAGTTACACGTTAACTTAAAGTATTAATTTATTCCAATGCAGTCTAGGGATCCTGTGGCATCAAGCAGATATTTTTTTATGTGAAAGATTAAATTATATATTATTATTATTTGTATAGAAGCATTATTTCAAAATTGTAAGTGTACATATGTGGGCACTATGTTTGAAATAACCCGCTATTTTATTTTCTTTACAAATTGGGTTTTATTGTCCAGTTAGTTTTGACGTATTGTAGTTACATTGTTCCTACATATATATACAATAATTTTATTTATATTTTAGTAATAGATAAATAGTGTATCAGAGAAATTGTAAAAAACTTCTTTTTTAAAAGAGTAACGATGGAGTTTCTTGCTCGTTCTTCTCCATTCGAAGCTACACTTTGGAACGAGCGCCTAGCTTCACTGACAGACAGACTGACGGACAATTCAATTTGACGTTTCAAAAGTGCCTTATTTAGGATTAATTGAAATAAATGCTTTGACTTTGACTTTGAAGGCTTTAATATAGCAAAAATACCATGCACTACTATTTAAAACATCATCACATCAATGATTCACCGCGCACTAACCTTTCAAGGACACTCCCGTCATGTCGCCATATTGGATTTACCAGCCGATTTAAATAAACAGCACCATTTATTGAAATTATAATGATTTTATGATCACAAAGTCACCACCGGAACAACATATTATCGCCTGCACAATACATATGTATGTATACTATGTATGTTTAAAAATTTGCGAGTATATAAAATGTGGTCGGGATGTGTGATGCCAGTCCTTGAAGTAACATCAAGATTGGAAGATGAAGTTCCTCGGGTATTTGTTGGTGGTTATGGCTCTGGTGTTTGCTGTCGTGGTGAGTTTTCAAGGACATTTATTGTTCATGTATTTTGGTAGCAAGTACTTAGCGGATAGTACGTATGTATACGATTGTGGAATAAAGGCATTAGAGTCAGGTGCTTCACAAAGACAATATTGTTTTATTTCTATAATAGCTAACGCGAGACAGACAAACAAAATAATAAACATCACGGTTTTCTCACGTACATTATTCGAGAAAAGCTCTACTAGTTATAAGTCACAGAGGGACTCTCGAGGCGACGACGCATCGCGCACGCTGCACATGATGAAAAATCCCTCCGTGACTCGAAAATGGTAGCCTTTTTTCACTAATCTACATGAGTAAACCGTGATTATTACTTAATTTAATATTGTTTTATGTCCCACCTGAATCTGAATCTGAAATTAGATAATCCAAACACCTGAGTCAGCTTTGCTCCTATTTTAAGGTCCTTGATAGGACTTGGTTTATGTCCAAGGTCACCATTGTTCTTGAATTAAATTCGTTAAGTCAAACTTATAATAGTTATAAACTAACTTTTCTAACTTTGCAGGCTGGCATGACAGATAATCAAGCTGCTGGGTGTCATGGCGGCGGTGGTGGCAGACCACCTCGTCCCCCACCACCATCGACTACAATGGCAACTACCACCACGGCTGCCACCAGTGAGTAGATATTGGTGTTGTTAATTGTGGTAGCTGGGTTAATGGATGTTGAGATGATGTCGTGGCAAGGAAAGACATTCTTGGTGACGATTTTAGGGAATCAGTGGTTAAGGCAGCAAAAGTATACTTAGTTAATGGTAAACTATAGTTGAAATCAAGTAATTTTTTTGATAATGATAAGGGTATGCTACTACTTTTGACATGACGTGGATAGAGTAGATACCGTAAAACGAAACAGGGTGAATACAATTCAAAGGGTAAATAGATTTAGGAAAAGGGTAATAAATGCTAGAACCATTCACCACCCTTCTGTATAATATTCACACCTCGAATGTTATTCACCCCGTTTTACCATACTCACCTTTTTGTTGTGATTTGTATTTACTAAATCATATATTTTTATCTTTTCTACAGATTCATCAAGTGGATAAACATCATTCACAAAATCATTGGACAGGCACAACCGATTGGCAATTTTATACAATCATTATTAAATAAATAAAGTATTATAATCAAACAAATAAATAAATGAGTCTTATTCATTATTTTTTATTTTAAACCTAAACATAAAGCACCATTAAATTGGTCCTTTGAATCATACGTTACTTTAATGTTATTGTTTTTTTTTACTATTTTTTATTGACCAACAATGATAGTCAATATCACACGAGTACAGTCACCTCGATAAAATAAATGATGATCATTATAAATCATCATAACCCCTTATGATCAGTATGTTTATCCATTGTGTCCTAAATATACCTACTATGTATACTGTTTATCACTTATCTACGAAAATAAGGTCACAGAGGTTCGTCACTGAGCCTTCAACGCAGAGTGTATGAGCTTACCAAAAAACTAATCAACAGTGACATGACAAAGCATTGAATACAATCTTGCAGTATTTTTTTTACGTTTCTTTCTATTATACTCACGAATTATGATAAAATAGGTTGCTTACATAGCGCGGAGAACCGAAGGCCGCTGGGGCAGAAAGGTTTTAGCGTGGAGGCCGCGGACTGGCAAGCGCAGCGTGTGATGTACACCCACAAGGTGGACAGACGACCTGACTAAGGTCCCAGGGAGCCGCTGAATGCAGGTCGCTTCCAACCGGCCTATCTGGAAGTCATTGGGGGAGGCCTATATTCAGCAGTGGACGTCTTGTGGCTGATATGATGATGATGAGGTTACTTATATCTAAGCAGGACCCCATCGTTGGCCGCGCCGACACCACCACCACCACTGAGCAATAATAAAACATTAAATTATACAACATATTATTATACAATAACTACAATTATTAGTTTCATTATTGTCACGAGATCAATTAAAAAATTATTTATCAAGTATCACGCGACAATGGTACAAAGTAGGTGGCTTGTCGGTATAATTATCTAGCAACTAACTAAACTAAAAACTGGAAGAATATGGCAAAATAACTTCATCACCATTCATCATTAGATGAATTAAAGCCATGTGGCACGTAAAGACGAACAGTAGTTCTCTTGTAAGCTGCAATCAAGAGACTCAACATCAATATCAAGGGTCTGCACATTTAACAGAGAACAGTCAGAAACGCTCTTTGATAAAACTATACTTTTAAAATTGCAATTTCGGACCTGCATGCCAAGCTTGAAAATTATGGCAGACCTTTCTCATGTCTACGAGGAGGCCAATAGTTCAGCGGTGTGTGGCGGTGTACCGTAGTGCTGATAAATGAATCGTCGCCAACCGAAAATGGGCAAACCGCATACAATTAAGTTTTTGAGGTTCGCCCCTTTGCGGTGTTGGCTGCGGAATGTAATGTGTTTAAAAGAGGTTCAGAAACTAGTGATATCGATATTCTTCTTGATATTTTGATTGGAAGGCCTAAATTGTAAAGGTCCAAATTTGTTCTCTGACAAATTCCAGAAACGTTATTATGTAACTAGATACGAGCACCTCCATGTATCAACTTAGATTTAGCGCCTGTGCCACCAATTTTATGCAAAGTACTCGATAAACTTATAAGAACAGTAACCTTAGTATGGGTTTGCTTTACGATTTGGATTGGTTGGTTTATTCGAGCCGGCCAATCAGGGCGCCCGACCCTCTTTCTTTACGATTACTTTAAACGTAAAGCAAACTCGTACTTTAACGTAAAAACTTTATTTATTAAAACTGCATAGTGATGCAGCATCACATTTTTAATAACATATACAAATCCTTTATATTCTTTCTTTTTCTTTTCTTTTTAAAAAAAAACGTTGCCCCACACTAGGATTTTCTCCTGTGTCGTGGGTACGTTTACAAACATATAAGTTCACATACACATGACACCCAGACCCGAAACAACAATTTGTGGATCACACAAAGAGTTGCTTCGTGCGGGAATCGAACCCGCTACCCGTCGCGTAGCAGCCAGTTGCCTAGCCACCGCACCAACCGTGCAGTCTTTTATATGTATTAAAGTCGTTACTAATAAAAATCTGTGATTTTTATTTGTCCTGTGGCGTGATTTTAAGTTGTGACATGTCGTTGTGGACATCATCCATCTACCTGAGAACTGGTTGTTTGTTTAGTCTGACTTTGATGGTATATGTATGATGTACTAGCTTCCGCCCGCGACTCCGTCCGCGTGGATGTCGGTCTTCGCGTGAATGTTATATTTCTCCATTTTGAGTAACTCTAACAATGACATTTTATCTTTTGGAGCCAAATACGGCGAGATCCATAATAATTAAGGGTATCCCTCTACTGCTGTTGAGCTTGCGTTCTGTATTTTTTTTTTTTTTTGAGGGGGTAAAATCATCCTATGACTTCTCCCGCCTTGGGCGAGGCGAGAGGGAGTGTCAGACTCTTACTGACTAACAACCACCCCGTTCCTTCTCCTGCTTTTCGAGCCGGAGCCCCGGTAAACCCGCTAGGTAGTCCGCAGCTCCGGAGCGTTCTGTAGTATAAAACTGAAAAACAATTTTTTTTTCTACGTATTTTTCCAGGATAAAAAGTATCCTATTTTATGCCCAGGATAATAAGGTATAATTATACCAAGTTTCATCGAAATCGAACCGTTAGTTTTCACGTGATGCCTGAACATACAGATAGACAGACAGACGGACAGACAAAAAAAAATTTAATCACATATTTGGGTTTGGTATCGATCCAGTAACACCCCCTGCTATTATTTTTTTCAATATTTTCAATGTACAGAATTGACCCTTCTACAGATTTATTATATGTATATGTATAGATAAACCTAAATACCTATAACTACTAAATTAATAATACCTATACCTATAATTAATAAAAGTACCTACGCTTTTACCTACTTAATATTATTGTAATTCATGTATGTCTTTGGTGTTTCGGTACCGATTTCTATGATTCTTTTTTATTAAATAGATTACCTATTTAATGTGAACATTTTTTAATTAAGGATGAATGGGTGCTATAAACGTAAGAATAGGTAGACAAATATAATCAGAAAGCTCCGAACTGCTAAGCTATCGGGAGTTATACGTGTTATTGTGAGTCAACTATAAAAGATAGACATTTGCTGTCGTGGAATATTTTTTAAACAATTTTAAGGAGAACATTTCCGTCAAACATAATTTCTGTGTAGCTTTAACCAATAAGGCTCCACACGCGACGGAAGCTAAAAAAATGGAGTAAGTTCTCCTGTTTTCCCTACATTTCCCTTCACTGCTCTGCTCCTATTGATCGTAGCGCGATGAAAAGTATACTATAACCTGCCCAGGAGTATGAAGATCAATTGTACCAAGTTTCGTTGAAATCTGTCCAGTGGTTTTTATTTCTATAAAGAACATACAGACAGACAGACAGACAGACAAAAAATTTTCTGATTGCATTTTTGGCGTCAGTATCGATCACTAATCACCCGCTGATAGTTATTTTGGAAATATATTTCATGTACAGAATTGACCTCTCTACAGATTTATTATAAGTATAGATGTACCTCTTCTTATTTTTTAACTGTTTTCAAAGTTTGCCTATGTTCGTTCCTCGTTGGTTGAGAGGAATTTTGAGCGCATGCTTACACTATCAAGTCAGGAAAACGTTTGATTTGGTTTACGAAATGTCCTAAAACTCGGCAAAATATATAAAATTTGTGCACAGTAGTACCCATGCCTGGGTATTCTATTTGCCATCTGCTGTAAATAAAATTCAGTGCGATTATCAAACGTATTATAAAAAAGTTGTATAATAATGTCGCATTGTCGCGTACAAATGACTAAATGACAGCAAGCGGAAGGTAATATTCATAATAATTGTTATTATCTCTCACCGGATGACATTTACTTACAAAGTGGAGTATTCTAATAGTTTCCACGCAGTATATATAGCGAGGGTGTGCAGCAGGGCGTCAGTTCACGATCATTCGCTGAAACATGAAGATTTTCGGTATCATCATCGCTGTTATGGGCATCGCCCTCGCTGCTGTCGTGAGTATTGCTTGAATATTTCACTGTATACAAGTCTAATGAGCAGCTTTTGTAAAGTAAAGTGAAGAATGCTTCAAAAGTATAAATAAACTGTGATTCCAGTAAATTCTCTTCTAAACTCAGGCTTTTTACTCTTCTAAAGACTAGTCTAGGGCTTTGGACTAGGCTTTCGTACTTAAACTCTAAACTGCTGTTAAATTATGACTAAGGGCAGGTTGCTGGATGCAGATTTTTACCAATCGGCCGATGAAATCATTTTTGGGAGGATTCTCTTTAGCTGTTCTTCTGACTGGCGTAAGAGTAGGTCCATAGATGCTGGTTGTTACCAATCGGCCGATTAAAATCATTGAGAGAAGGCTTTGTTTAGCTGTTCTTCTGACAGGCGTGCTGATGAGATCTAATGTTGAATCTGTTTTCCAGAGCGGTATGACTACCGTACCAAAGGCTGCAGGCTGCAATGGCCAGGGACCTCCGCCCGGACCCCCACCAAGCAGTAAGTATACCATGAGCTATGTAATACTATAAGCAAGATATGAAAAGAGTAAGGTTTCCTAAGAAAAGGATGATCTTCCGACCAGCCGAGGTGATCATGGTGGTCTGGCGGGCATTCTACCCAACTGTTTAGGATTTTCTCTCCATGTCATCTGTCACTTATCATGTGTCGCCACACTATAAACGTACGGTACTACACTACTCTTCACCTGAGTCGGATGGTGATGTTGCTTACCATCATAATACTAATTGTTGACTGTTCTAATGTTACTACGTGTTTCATCCACAGACGCTACCAGCTAGACGACAACCCGGCAACCCCCAGGACTTCTGATTCGGCTCACATTATGCACTGAATAAACTCTCACACTTATTATATCGTCTTTTTTTGTTTAAATTATAAACAACGTTTTTAATCCCATACCTATTATAGTTCTGTTAATCAGCTGCCACATTTGCCCTGAAGTACTTTTTTTTGAGGTGGGAAAATCATACTTTGACTTCTCCCGCCTCAGGCGAGGCGAGAGGGAGTGTCAGACCTTTGTTGACTAAAAACCACACCCGCTAGGTAGTCTGCAGTTTAAAGAATGACATTAAATTTGTAATACTTATATTACGATTCTACTACTAAATCATACACCCTGACACTTTCTATGTATACAATTTGAACATAGCTTGCTGGTCTAATACCAAAGATATAGAACAAACCACAAACAATGGGAAAAGTTTGTAAAATAATAAAGTTAAACTCAACAATTCATGAAATCCAACAACTTCAATCAGAGTAGTGTTACCTTAAAATATAAGAGATAATTTAGGAATCTAATCATCATTCCATTAACTAAACTTAATCCTCAAGAAGATCTGTGAGAACCAGACGATTTAGCAGTTATTCTAATTTGTAACATCGTGATTGGCATTGCCTTAAATAATCTCCACGTAATAATGTAGGTCATTTTATAATAAACCATTGTACATTTCACTCTCCGGAAAAGAAACGCAGAAGAGAAATTTTTGAAATTGTGTAAATATGTATTATAAGCACCCGCTTCTAGAGAGCGCTCTAGACAAGCACCTCATAGATGCCCTTATTGTTTTTATCAGATGGTGTAAGCAACCATCGCTGCTCTTGGACAACCGTTTTAACTGTGTGCTCAAAAACTCGTTTACCAAAAATGTTCGACGCTACTCGAGCGGTCTCGAGTATTCCTTTTCAATAAGTCTCGTAATTTTTCAATTAAGAATTAATAAATTATGATGTAGCGTGGTCTTAGATGTTCAGTTCCTTTGCAGCAGTGATCGGAAACGGACTAATAGCTTTCCTAAGTCTGATGATCTTAGGTACTAAATCGAATTCTGATGACAATTTGTTACAGCCGTGAAATAAACCTTAAAAAAGTGGCATTAAAGTAAAAAATCTAACTCCAGAAGTCATTAAGCCTTTAACTGCCATCAGAAAACTGTTGAAGGCAAATCCTCCACTAACGTAGGTCACCGGTGACTTACGTGGCAGTTAACGTGTTAAACAACAGGTCCATCCTAATCTTTACTACTCAGTAGGAATTTTAAAGGAAGGCTGAAGGTAGGCATCAGTTGTAGAGACTCTGAATAAACTTTCTCATTTGATTTAGTACGAGAGCCATATCATTGTTGGACAGAATGAGGATGACATCAATAAAGGAAAAATGAGATAAGAAGACGATACTGTAATTACCTCAATCAAGTAAAGGCAGGAAGACGATTTGCTTTACAATAATACTAAACATGTACAAAGTAATAACAGCTTGCACCCAGTTATATTTTCTGCACCATCCAAGGGTCAGACAGGCAGAAAATGTGTGGACGTCCTGCGGCAGATATAATGATGATCAAGAGAAACTATAGACTGTTAAAATAATGTCTGTTAAGATAAAGTAGCAAAAATTTAATGGTTTTTTTGAGGAGTCTGAAATTTTGTCCAGGATATGGCAATAGGCTCACCTCCTACCCAACCAACAAAAGTTAGTTTTATAGAAGGCCATAGAACGTTTTGTAAAAACTAAACGGTGGTCAAATAAAAGGCCAAAGAAGGTGCATCTACAAAGAAAGTGGCGCAATTATATCTCCATTCAGTGTTAAAGTAGAACTATAAGGGTATCAGGCATGACAATTTTGTGATATATAAGCCACCGCAGCACTACTAAAGTGTTTTTGGGTACTGTCAAAGAGTTCATGATTCCATTACATCACTAAAATTCATCATTCATTCATTTTACATTCGTTCACGTCGCTGCAGTGTCTCAGTGTTTTAGAAGAGAAATAAAAAAATAATAAAAGTGACAGGGTATCGTGGTGACTAAGATATTATTTTGTACTTAATCGAATTATTCGTCTCTTACGAGGAAAATGTTGTGCGACTGTAATTTTACTGATAAACTATGTATGGATTTACGACATATTTGAATGCCCCCTTCGAATTAATGAGCTTTTACTAAAATAATTTCTTATTTTAAGTTATAAACATAGTTCCAGCTTCCTTAACTCTACTATAGTACTCATTATGATAGATTACATCCACCATTACATGAAATTAGGGTTCCTTTTGAGCTTGTTTGTTATTTTTGTTTTATTTTTTGACCTTATTCCATAAATATGATGAATACTTTTGTTAATGAATAAATGTTATGGTTTATAAATCTGTGTAGGTACTACGTATGACGTCAGAGAAGTATAACTACATACATACATATCGTCACACCTTTAATCCCCGAAGGGGTAGGCAGAGGTGCACATTATGGCACGTAATGACACTGTGTACACCCACATTTCACAATTATTTATATTGTAAGTCCCATGTAATAGGTGGAAAGCCTATTGCCATATACCGGGCACATTTCCAGACTCCGTGCTACTACTGAGAAATTTTCGAAAAACCGAAAAAGGCTCAGCAATACTTCGCCCGACCCGGGAATCGAACCAGAGACCCCTTGCCCGGCAGTCGCACTTGCAACCACTCGACCAACGAGGCAGACTTTTTATTGCTTCGTGTGAAATATTATAATTAATAGCCCAATGCTTCAAACCATCTCGTAGTTGCTGGTTTTTTTTTTCAGTTGAATCAATCAAACAATCTGAAAAACTGTCACACCTGGAATCGCTGTCCACAAATGAATTATTCTCCATTTCATCACTGACGTGAACTGTATTTTGTACGGAACCATTTTTTATAATTGGGTCTTCAAAAAGAATTATTCAAATCGGACCAGTAGTTCCGGAGATTAGCGCGTTCAAACAAACAAACAAACAAACTCTTCAGCTTTATAATATTAGTATAGATAAAAATATTGTCGCATTAATTACACTGAATCAAAATGTCGATATTGTTGTAGAAGAGCGATAGAAGTGCTTTTACAAAACGGAATTATCATTTAAAAGCATTGCTAGCCTACCTTTATACACAATAATAATGTTTTAAAACACATAAGATCTCCGTTATAGTACTGTTGTGTAATAGAGGAACTATAATAGTTATAAAAAAACAATCTGCTTCTAAAAAGTGTATTTGTGATATAAGTTTATCACTACAGCTATAATGGGCATTAACAACCCTTTATAAGACAATTAAGCTATATAAATATAATTTGAAACTCAGCTGTATCACCAAATCGCTCCGATGTAGACTTTTTGTGCCCACTATATTACTGTGTACTGTAACGATGATCTTAAAACCCTCAATATCGTAATATCGTCCTATTCCTGAGTTGTCATCTCTACTTTAACAAACGACACATAGGAGTTCGCTTCGAACCTTTATTGCGCAAATTAGGCGCATTAGGGTGACAGTCAAAACTGTTATGAAGTTCAATTGTTGTATACTAGTAACAATGGAGGTTGCTATAACGCCTGACTATAACAGCTATATAAAGTCGTGAAGTAAACCTTTACATCAACTATTAATAGGTCGTTTTTGCTATATAAACTTATAGAGCCAAACTGTATTGTCAAACGCTTTTACACAACAATCAGTCACCACCAAATCCTTTATACATCATTTACCCAGCTTTTTTGAGATATAAGGTTTGGTTATAGGGCAAAATTGTTAGTTGGGTATTACATAGGACTTATAACACAAATGGTGAAAAGTGGGTGTACATTGTATAGCGGCATTACGTGACGTAATGTGCACCTCTACCTACGCACCTCTGTGCCCTACCCCTTCGGGGATAAAAGGCGTGACGTTGTGTGTGTTGTGTTGAAAATCATCCAATTGCTTCTCCCGCCTTGGGCGAAGCGAATGGGAGTGTCAGACTCTTACTGACTAAAAACCACCCTGTTCCTACTCTAGCTTTTCGAGCCCAAGCCCTGGTAAACGCTCTAGGTAGTCCGCAGCCCCGAATCAGACATCAGCCCTACTGGGCCTCATCTGTGGTGGTCTGATGGCTCTTTGAGGTGCACGCGGAACGCGACGCGCCATACGCACGGGTCAAAATTGAATGATACATTTCATATTTTTCTGTTTCCTCATAAAATAAACAGCATCATTTCAAATGATGTAATGTGACGACGTAATAGACTATTCCCCATTCATTTTAAAGCTGAAATTATTGTACTACACCAAGTACTCTAGTACCTACTACGCACTTACACACATAATTATCGAAATATTTATTTAAGTTCAATAATTTTGTCGCATCGACGGCTACAAATTGCTGAACAGCGGAAGGTTGTTACAATAAATATAATTATTATTATATCACCGGATGGTCAATAGGTACAAATAGATTATTTAGCTAGTACACATCCAGTATATATAGCGAGGGTGTGCAGCAGGGCGTCAGTTCACGATCATTCGCTGAAACATGAAGATTTTCGGTATCATCATCGCTGTTATGGGCATCGCCCTCGCTGCTGTCGTGAGTATAAGAACCATTAATTTGACCCTTCAAAAACTTTTGGGGAGAAAGACTAGAACACCCTTTTTAAAGGGGGGAATCTGCCAACGACTTCTCTCGCCTTAGGCGATGGGAAAAGGAGTGTCAGACTCTTACTGAGTAAAAACCACCCCGTTCCTACTCCTGTTTTTCGAGCCGGAGCCCAGAAAAACCCGCTATGTAGTCCGCAGCTCCGGATCAGGCATCAGCCCTACTAGGCCCCAACTGTAAACCGGATCCATAGACGCTAGACTTTGAACATATCTACTGAATGACTAATATGCTAGTCTGAAATCGTCACTGATTTTTTAACTGTACAGTTAAGAATCGTTTAACTAAAGTGTTTATCGTTTTCCAGAGTGGCATGACCACTGTACAGAAGGCTGGCTGCAATGGCGGCTATGGACCACCACCCGGACCTCCTCCAAGCAGTAAGTATCCTTACATTTTGATAATATTTGGAACAATCTGGAGTTTCTTGTACTTACTTAATAAGTACTTAGTTTATGATGCGAAGCTAAGTAATAGAAAATCTCGTTATGTGTCTCAAGTATGAGCCTATTACCATCTTCTTTTCTCAGTCGTTCTCTTCATTACTGAAGGTCGTGTCTAGTCTGGTGCACGCGTCACTTGATGTACGACCCTCCTCCAAGCGCCCCTGTCCTCTGCGGTCTTTATAGCTTGTGGAACTGTCAGGCCGGTGAGGTTTTTTACAGCATTTAGCCAACGGATTGGTGAACGACCACGAGGATTTTCCTATTAACCTGACCAACAACTACCAACTTCTCCAGATTGTCGGGGTTTCTACAAACAGGGCAGTATTCGTTGCAAGCATAATAATATGGTGGACAGCCACCTTGGTACGACAATCGGTCCAAAGAATCCGTAGCATGCGTCTCTAGCACCACATTTCAAAAGCGTTACCTTACGCCTATTACCTACCATATAGCAGGAATATTTCCAGACTCCGAAACTAAATAATTTAAATATTATCCACAGATGCAACCAGCGGCTAAAGTACAACGACTCGGCAGCACCTTCGTACAACTACGGCTTTGTTCAATGTTACTGATTAAAAGTTTAACTTGTTAATACTGTATTTCATTTTTATATCCAACTTCAAACGCTATTAAAATAAAAGAAGCCAGTTTCAATTATTCAGTAATCATTTCTTATTAATAAATATTGTACGTAAAATTAAATTAAGGGTCGATTTGTCAATCAACAGATAATTTTTATTCATATAATAAAATGAGCATCTGATAGTTTTTGAATAGAAAAACTGTCTTTTTGACAGTTTTCAACGTTTTCTCCTGATACAATTATCTAGAATTGGAATAACCGGTCCTAAGAAAAACACCCAAATCTTAGATGTCCTAGAAGAAATATGTAATTTGTAGAAGAAGTTTCTAAGTAAAGTGAAAATAAATGCGTGTTGTGGAGGTGTGTTATGGATGGCTTCTTTACTACCGATACTTTGCTTACTCGACCTGCGCATCTTTCTCGCACAGCTACATAGCTTAGTATCAGTGGAAACGGTTACATAGCTTAGCTATTTAATTACATCTTCGTAGCATAGCTACATAGCACATCTCTGGTGGAAAAGCACCCTTAATCTTACGGGGTTGAAACATACTTTCTTAATAAAATGATCAATACTTATTAATTACTTTTTTATTTATTATCATTATTGAGATGTTTCCACATCAAAAACACGTTATAAAAATACAAAATTTTCACTTAATACATACGTGAACTAGAGAATAAGTCATATCAAATTGGATTTATTATGGCAATCGAGAGAGTATTATTAAAATACTTACATTTAATATTTTATATACAAACTTACACAAATTATTCACAGTTAAATGGTAACTACCACTTTAAAAAAAGAAAATACAATTAGTTGTTATCACTCAAGTGAGTATTGAGTATCACAAGTAAAAAGATTAAGTATGAAAATAAAAAAAATCGTTGTAAAAAACATAGAAAAGATGTACCTACATAAATAGTTAAAAATATGTAACAATTTTGTATTTATTTTAGTTAATATCACTGCAGTCGTTTTGTATTCAAATATGGATAGCAGAGACAAACAATATTAATGCATTTTGTATTTTACGTCAATCACTATAAGTGTGAATTTTCCGTACTCAGAGTCACATATTACTTTAAACATGTCGCGTCTATTATTTTGAGTACCTAATATATTACTTTTTGAAGTACAAACAATGTCAAACAACTATAATCTACACTACAGTACAACTGTACTCGAATTACGTACTATTCATACAATAAGGAGTCAGTATACTATGGCAAAGTATAGCTACACAAGCCACTGTCCCTACTTCTTAGTTTATCCATCTGCTAGTCCATATTTGATGAAGGTCTACTGTCCTAGTTCCTGTAAGTGCTGTTTCTCTTCTTCTTCTCGTAAGAGCGCTTCTCTCTCTGCTGCGATGCGCGCGTGCTGCTCGGCAATCACTCGGAATAGTTGGGCGTGTTTCGCACGAGCTTCGGCTACGGCCTGTGTCTCTATTGGTGCTGATATTACTGGAATAGAGATGGAGACATACGCTTGAGAACAAAGATTAAGTTCTAAATCAAAATTTAGTTTATTGGATACAACGGCAAATGGTTTGTTTTTTGATAACTCATGTCTGCCTTTTGAATAGACACTCGTGGTTAGTAGTCAACATTTCTTTGCATAAATTAAATGTGTGTCGCGGAATGCTGCTCATAAATATGAATCACTAGAATAGCTTGAAACTAGTCGAGTTCCTTATCAAACAGCTACGAGAGTAAGCCGATAACCTAATAATCAATTTAGTATGTCTCACGAAAGTTATAATAAAATTAACTCCGTGCATGTATTTTTTTCTGTTTGTATTTAAAGAATGCTTTAAGCACGTCACAGTAGTATTTTGTACATACAATATTTAGATCAAACTAATTCAACTGAGTTGAATTTAAACAGCACTGGCGGACAATATAATATAAGAAATGGTGATCCTAATCCAACTTACATTCAGGGTGAGGGTTGGCGTGTTCCTCAGCAATCTTGGCGTAGAGCTGGTAGTGCCTGTTCTTGGCCTGGGCGACGGAGTCGGAGTCTGCCGGGTGCTCTGGAGGGACATGGCTCAGGATCGGGTGGAACCCTTGCTTGTCTGCCACGTAATCCACCGTGCGGACCTTCTGGCCAGGGTCTACGTACGAGAATGAGCCTGGAAAAGAATTTAAAGAGTATTTGAGAAAGTATACTTTATACTATTTTCTAAATTAGTACCTCATTTGTTGATGAACATTATATCTATATGTTTTAGAAGCATTACCTTCATCAGCTGTCCAATTTATGAACGCATGACTCTTACAACAGAGATAACAATCCATTGAACGATGCTCTGCTTCAGATCTTCAGCTTTTCCTATTCGAACACATTATTTAATAACCTACTTTAACCAGCTGAATCGTATCCTACGCTACGTTGCAACTAAAGATGATTCATATCATCCAAATCCACAGTTTTAGAAGCATTTTCTTCATCAGCTGTCCAATTTTGAAACTTATAACTCTCTAACAGAGATTACAATCCATTTACCGATACACGACCTACCTACTCCTACCTTATGGAATAAGCAACTTCAACCAGTTGAATCGTATTCTATGCTACGTTGGACCTAAATAAGATTGCTAGTTAACATTTGTCAAGTTGTCTCAGGCTGTATGAACAGGGTGAAAGCTTACAATTAAAATAAAGATATGTGAACGTTTATTTAATTACTCTCTTAGTAATTATTCAATAAACGATAACGACAGTACTCCATGCGTACGATGCCAAGGCAAGCTCAAGGTGTAACAAATGCAGTGAAGGGCCGTTCTATTTTGTAACTGTTACCATACGAACATAATTATTGTGATCGAGAGCACTAACTTTTCTGTTTGGTTGCGAGATGCAATTTTCCATTGTAGGGGAATCAAATAGAATTTCGAAGTCTATAGTCATACAGAGACGAAAGAAAACATTGCAGAAATAGGGTTGAGGTTCCTTTCCACCAAAGATGTGATATGTAGCTATGCTATGAAGATCTAATAGCTAAGCTGTGAAACTAAGTGAACGTTTCTACTGATACTAAGCCATGTTACTGTGGGAGGAAGATGCGCAGCTCGAATATGCGATGTGTAGTAGGGAAGTCATCGATAGCACGCATCCATAGCACGTATCTTTTCATATAAAAAACATAGCTTAGCTGAGTCCATTTCCACCACCACCACTTAGCACTATATATTCATTGGAATATGATTGGTGGAAGCCAAACGCATCCACAGCAATGTTACATAGCACATCTCTGATGAAAAAGCGCCCATATTATTTTGTAGGAATTCGAGGCATTTTTGTGACTCCTCTGGTGTTGCGGGTATCCATGGGCGGCGCTGATCGCTTACCATCAGATGACACGTTTGCTCGTTTGCCTCCTATTCCATAAAAAAGAATTTTGGCAAGTTCGTAAAACATCTGATTATTATAAAATTTCTTTTTTATTTAACTACAACGTAAATAAATTCTAAAAATACTAAGTTAAAATATTTTAATCTACAAAATATAAGAGACGCAAAATACTGACCGACTCACACACACATAAAACAAACACGAGCTTAGAATCAGTAATACAATCATAAATTAAGCCTAATTGCTGTTTTTGTCTCCGCCTGTCTATATTTAGGCCTCAAAATACGTGTTCTGAATGGTTTGTATAGAAAATGTGGCCATAAAACGAGAATACTAAGATTTCCCTTCCTTATAGGCGTAAAGGTATCACGTCGGTACATCTATGTAGAACAAGGAAATTTACGCAAATTCCTAGTTAATATCGCAGCTTTAGAAAGTGTAATTGTTACTTCATTTCTTGGGACCGGCAGGTTCGGGTTAGTATAGACTGTTGGGGTAAGTTTGACCCAATTTTATAACCAATAGGAATTCAGAACAAAGTGTATTTTAGATTTTCATTAGTCTAAAATTGGGGTCAAAGTTACCCTATAGGGTTAAAGATACTAGGTATCTGTTGAATTATAGATGTATTATGTTTATTGATTTTTGTGATGGGGTTATTAAGTCTGCTTTAGTGTAGATTAGAGCAATTACAATGGCCTGGTGGTGCCGAACACAAAGGAAAATCATTTTGGAAAAAATAATAAAGAAACGTGTGTGGATTCGGTGCAAAACAAAACATTGTTTGCTTGTTATCTAAGAATAAATATGGCGTTGATTTCCGTGCATTAACACTGTTCACTTACTATTTTCACAAACAATATGCAGACAAATAAAATCTTCTCCAGCAATAACGAACACGGTAATTTGATCCTTATTACTATTTGCTATTAGTTTATTATATGTTTGTTATGTGTCTGCGGCGATTATATGCTTATTCACATATTATTATATCTTACTCATCTATCTACGATCCGCCTCGCCAGTTAGACTGGTTTACGACATTACCTATTTATTAAAAGGTCACACTTCGATTAGATTGGAAAACATTCTTTATGGATGTTTTTTTTTGTTGTACGTCTCTGTGATTGACTTGATTGGAGACATTTAATTAAAGGATTCTGATTTATACTGAGTGTTATTTTATTATAAGCTTTTATTTTTATTTTTGTACCTAATTCTGAATTAATACAAATCAATTTAAGTTCCTTGTATCTTAGGAATATATTTAACCAATTACCTACAACGAAATAAATCATAATTATTGGAGGAAAAGGAGTAAAATAATTCCCATTCAATCCTGTAACAGACCACTATACGAGGGATTCGCCATTATGTCCTCTAACCGCCGTACTCAGAATCTCTAACCCTGTCCTTAGCAATCGTTTTCGGAACAAAATCCTTACTTTTTTACACTCGATGGGTCGAAGTTTAGTAATAGTTTAACTAACCATTAAAAGTTTCTGAGTACGACAGTAAGTATTTAACCCAAGATTGTAACAACTAAGTACAATAAAATTCACCTTTAACAACACCACTGCCGTCACTGACTTCAGTGTGCGTCCTGTCAGCATGTCCAGGGTAGCGGCCAGCGGAGTAGGAGAACAGGTACGGGTGTGGTGGTGGCTCGGGCGTGGTGGTGGTCTCCAGCAGGTGGGACACGTCGCAGCTCACCAGAGCCAGCGTCGCCAGGAACAGGGTGGGGCACAGCATCTGGAAATTGTGGAGATGGAACTTAGTGAAGAGTAGATTAGTCATCGAAGAATTAACTATGATCCGTTTGTCAAGACTGATGAATGTTGATGAAGCGAAAGAGGTATGTAAGATTCGTAGCAATTAGCATTGTCTCTGGCTACCCCCATGGGAGATAAGCGTGAGGCTATGAAGGTCGTAGTATAGGTCGTAAGTATTCTATAGAGTTTCTGTCAAAAATTAAGATCGATCCAAAGATTTTAGATTAAGATCGGTTATTAAAACTGGCATCTTATTAATTTGAAGTTTTAGTACTTGGAAAAATTACAATCGCAATACATTTCGAAGAAACACTTAAACAAAAATCGTTTCTAAGAATCTCAATCATGTCTATCATTCAAGTTACGAGGAATGCTAGAGGATTCTCACCAGTACCAGCTGGTACTGGTACAAACCAGTTTCCTGACCTTTGCAGTGCATCGCCCGCTCGGCGCGAAAAATTAACATCTTCGAACCTATTAGTTCTGAACTTTGTTAGTTTTGAACTTTTAATGTTAACCAGTTCGTTTTGTTAATTAACAAGTTAATGGTCATAAACTATAGAGCATGGTTATTAACATTGATTTTGGGAATGATGTCAGATTTTTAAAGTTATGTAACAATTTGTGTTATGTCGGAATAGATGTCGGTGATTGAGAGATAAGGAATGGCATGGCCAAATAGACGAGGTGATTGGAATTGAACACTTGGCATTGATAATGGATGCGTCAGTCCTTTGAGCCTATTATGTTTTATGCAAAAATGTGAATATCTAAATATAACTGCAATATCTGAGCTGCAGACTACCTAGCGGGTTTACCGGGGCTCCGGCTCGAAAACTAGGAGTAGACACGGGGTGGTTTTTAGGCAGTAAGAATCTGATACTACCTCTTGCCTCGCCCAAATCGAGAAAGTGAATGATTTAACCACTCAAAAAAAAAACTGCAATATCTATTAAATAACCAAATGCTTGTAAGAAAAGCGTTCACGATTGTAGCTATGAAGAAGAGTATTTTGAATCTCTTTGTAAAGGCCCTAAGAATCAGCCATCGTCAGTTTCTTTTCATCATTGTTTAGTGAATTAAGTACGAGAATCATAATCTAGAACAGGGTTTCCCAACCTTTTTCAACCTTGATCTAGGACCACTTTCATATCATTCTTGTTAGGTCAGGGACCACTATTGTTACTACTTTTTTCATGTGACCTAATACTCAGATTTTCTCATTGACTCGGAAATTTTGAAATCAGTTGTCTCATTGAAGTAAGTTTAAATTCGAGCTTTAACCGTGGTATTTATTGGACAGAGATGTAGTCTAATGTTTTTATTTTCATTTCGCGGACAAATGTTTGGATTCTGCGGACCATAAGAGGTTACTGGTCTAGAATCTAGAATAATCCATCGAACTACAATCATCAGACATTTTACACTGATGACATATAACGCGCAGTAAGTATTCAATTTTACATCCGTGAACAACAACATATTCTATCAATAAACATTATACATTAACAGCCAGGTAATTTGCGCATCATTTAATGACTTCTGGATATGGTAAATAGGAACTGCGGAGTACACTGTCATTAGTTTTAAAGCTTCATTAATTAAAATGATTTATGACTTGTTGACGCCATGACACGTTAAAGTGCTGTCGTTAAACTATTGTTGTGATTGATTATATATAATATGTACATAGTATAATAATAAGTGGGTTTCGTCATTGTTCTCGATGTTAAATTGTTTATATCGTAAAAGTTATTAATTTAATTGATGATTAAATGTATGTTTACGTTTAAGTCGTGGTTTAATATTAGTTTTATTAACTGGTTTTATTTATGTTTATGGACTTAAGTCGGGCTAGGTTCTGTATGTCATTAAGGATTATTTCCTAGATTTAATTTAGATTTCAGTCATGATCATTCCACTGTAGGGATATATATAAAGATTACCTATATCCAATGGGTTTTTAATTACAAACTGTTCCGTTGAAAATTTAGTGATATTATAAATGCGATAGATTTTAAGCAGGTGTAGGAACGGGGTGGTTTTTAATCAGTAAGAGTCTGATACTCCTTCTCGCCTCACCCGAAGCGGGAGAAGTATACATTTAGGTATTTCGATTTTTTTAACCCATAAAAAAGTAATCTGATTCTCATACTCATTTATTTTATTAAGTAGAAACTAAATGTATCAAATTCTCGAAGCTGCATACGTTATCACGTCTAAACCTCGATTGACAGTGGACAGCCTTCGGCGCACGAGTGCGAGTGTTCGGCAAGTGACCTTATAACGCGGATTTCCTTCATTCCTTAGACATCTCAAAGAAATGTCGATCGCCATTTTTTTTTTGATTTAAGACTAGTTTTATTAAGTTTATTGGTGTGGAAATTGATGTGTATACTGTGTGGCGCATGTTTCTTGTTGTTTCGTAGTCTTTTATAGAGTAGGAACATTAAATATTTCAATAGGTAGTGCTGGTAAAACTATAGTTACATTACATTAAAAACCATTTTAACTTTGTACCAAAAATAGTAAGTGACTCTTAAATATGAGATAAAGGGCCCATAGTTGGGACATATTACTGTATTAAAATTGTAGACCACACTGTTCACTATGGATGCATTAAAGTTATTGGAATTGTTTTGATTTAGATAGTTAACTATCTAATAAAGATAGCTAGGTTTAGCTTTCTATTTAAGATAGCTAAAAAAAGCATGATTAACTACATTTCGTGAAAATTATAATTTATATTAGATAGACACACATTTATTCCAAATAGTCAAACAAACTACATATTACAAAATACAAATTCTAACAACCAACAAGTTTCAATACACAACTAAACTTATAAAACGCAAGTGAACCGACAATTGGGCACAGTATCAGCGCAGCAGCCTTGACCGATCGCTCTCTTTCTCCGTGCAAGCGAAATACCTAAATGTATACTTTGAAATATAACAAGTTCTGTGCTTGTCCGTCTGTCGGCGATGTGTGAATGGAATGTTAACACGTGTTGTAATGTTGCCTACGTATTATGTCAGTTAAGGTCCTATGATGGTCATTGAAAACGCGCCCTGGAATTGGTTTACTTTATTTAATTTTTAACTTTGGATTGATTTGGTAGATATTACTTACCAGAATCATTTCTAGATTAGTTTTGATATGATGCGAAGTTTGATCTCCAGCCCAAATAGACATTTCAGTTTCAAAACTCAACATGGAACGAAGATAAAAGTCAGTTTCTAACAGAAACATAAGTACCTATTATCTATTGGGATGATGACGAGGTATAAAAATTAAAAATCTGTTTAGTCCGTCGGTTAGGTAATGAAAAAATATTAGACACGTATTTTTTATATTATACATATAAGATAACAATTCTTAGATAAAACGATGTAAAGGTTAGGAGTGGGAGCAAATACGTCATTTCTGCCTATAAAATGTACCTAGAAATTACGTCACGCGATATTTCAAATCGAAATCTTTGAAAGTATTTGTTTCCGTAAGAAAATAAAAAATACGTGTCTAATATTTTATAATAATTTACAAGACGGACATTAAAATAAAAATTAGCCATCTACCCTATTGTATTGACTGAGCTCAATAAAAAAGTACAGACAACACAACACACTGATAACAATCTTCAATTTATTTATCTTATATAAGTACAGCGTATCAACAATAGAAAAAAAAAACAAATTCATCGTCTCTTCCTACAAACACGATGACCATTGCTCCTTTAGTTGAACCGTGACCAAAATTATTTAGAACATAAAACGCAATGTATGTTGAAGTGTAGATCTAGTCGCTCTATATACAGGTTGTATGCAATTGTGTCGCTTGGATCCGGAACCAATGGGTTGCGACATGCGACCGAGATTTGTTTGCTATTGAAATGTATCGATTGGGATCAGCAGAGAGACTGGTTTTTAGGTACTTGGTATAGAATTGTATGTGCTATAATATACGAATTGATATAATGCTTTGTTGGTCTAATTTATTATTGGTTAAATTACTACTTTATTCAGTGGGTGAACATGTTGGGATGATTTTAAACATACGGTAGGTACTAAAAAGCAAAAAAACTCCTTTTACGAATCGGATTTGAGTATTGATTAGTGTCAATTTTATTATTCAAGTATCTATTAAAAATCTAAAGCGTTTTTAATTTATGCACTTAAAGCTTGCAAGCATAAATGAACTGTAAGATTTTAATAGGCTACAACGTTCTACTACATGTTTTATAGACAAAATATTAAAACTCCAAAATATGTAAAAAAAAATATTTTTAAAGGGGGAAATCTCTAGCTTTGGGCGATGCGAGAGGGAGTATGAGAATATTACTCAATAAAAACCACCCTGTTCCTATTCCTGCTCTTCGAGCCGGAGCCCCGGTAACCCGTTGGTAATTAGCAGCTCCGGTAGTAGTACTCCTGAAGTTGTATCTCTAGGGCGGCAATTTTTTTGCGCATATGTAATAAAAAGGTAATTAAAGGTTGTGATTTTATTGTTAATTAATGGGCTGCGGATATCGTCAAGGTTTATAAAAAGTAATTTTTGGGCCCATTAGCGTGAGAACTAAATAATGACCTAATTTTCCAAGGTACAAAGCTTATAAAAAAAATATTTATGTAATACCATTCCTACTTTTTTCGTCCTCTTAAAAAAATACAGTTTTTTATGAATACCTAGTATTTACCAAAACTAGAGTTAAAAAAGATTAAAACAATTTTATGAGATCATTACCTAATTATAATTTTTACATACTCTATTAGAATTATTAGTGCAATAGACGAAATAAACAATCTAGATTGAGGAAGTAGCACAGAAGCGCTGAAAACAATGTTATGAAATCTTCAGCTGATTGAGGAAACAATTAACTCTGATTTGGGCACAAATTAATCAGCTGTTAGCTGAATAATGTAGCTGGTTGCACTATATCAGCGTTATTTGGGCATTATTGAAGGTAACAGTCGCCCCAAGAGCTGAATAATGACCGATTATCAGGGTATGTGTTACTTTTTATACACCACAAGGGCTGAATAATAGACTACTTGTTCCTTGTTTATCACCACAAAATACACTCCATTTTATGTATCAATTAATAAATCCACATGAAATGGTAATGCATTTCAATGAGCGCAAGGCGTGAACTACTTATTCCGACATGAACAGCCATTATTAGGTAAATCGTTTAATTGGAAGAAATACCCGTATCGTAACGTTGTTTACGTGACGTGCGTGTGCGCATCATACTGTACATATATCGCAGTATGGGGCACAACTCAATCAGTGTATTTCCTCGATATTTTCGCGGTAATGTTTGATTGAAGCGTGTTTGTTTGTGTGCGTGTGTGTGTGTGTGTGTGTGTGTGTGTGTGTGCGTGCTACATTATCCGTGTTCGTTAATAAGTGCATGAAATTCGAATGGGAAAGAAAGTTTATTATCGTGATAGTATGTAAGTAGTCAATTAATGATTGTATTGTTAGCGCAGTGGTTGGGTGACCGATTGCTACGAAATGTTCTGGGAGTTTGTTTCTTGCACAAAACATTAGTTTCGTTCTGTCAAATAAAATTACGAAAGTCATTTAATAGGAATATGGAAAAAAGCAATAGTCTAGTACTCGTATGTAATCCAAAAATCGTGTATTCTTAGGAAATTTAGTGGCACCTGATATGGCAGACATTACTGATTTATTGTCGAAGTTTGGTTAGTATCTCGCCTGGTGGTAAAGTGATGATGTGGCCTACGATGAAGCAAGTCTTCCCATAAGCAACCTATTCGCTCGAACTTTAACACACCCAGGTTATACCCATCAGTAAACACAGTCTCCGGCAAATAATGAATTAAAGCCCGAGTGAATAGGTTACTTATGAATAGACGTGATTCCATCCTAGGCCGCATCATCACTTACAAGTATCATGCGAGATAGTGGCTTCAAACGTCGTCCCATCAAATCCAAAAAAGAATTCCACTCCCTAGCAGTTCGCACAAGGGAATTTGAAGCGAAGCGCTTCCCCGATTGTCTTGTGGTTCGATGATAAAAAGGACTAAGGGGAATCAAGTTGTGCAATTCCCCCGCATACATACCAAAATATACTAAGTATGTACCTATATCAGTTTTTCTATGAATATAATTCCACAAATAAATACATTTCCCATAATATAATAAACACATTACAAAGTTAGTAAGTAACATCGCCACGAGGTATACAGTGGTAATTAAATACCACAGAACCAACAGTTCACTTAAATGTCAGACGTCAGAATACTACGCATGTGTACAGAAATAGTAAATTATAGGGTGTCCCAACAGTGTGAACGCAAGATTTGAATTTTAAATAAAACGCAGATATTTTCAAAACGTGATCGTGAAAGCTTTATATTTCGTAAAGTAGAGAAGATGAGGTTATCTATGGAACAATATTGTATCGGGCAGATGGCCGCCGCGGCTTTGCTGAAACATACGCGATCTTTTAATGAATTTTTCATACCGTTTTGATAAATGCTGCGGTATTTCATTAATACAGCGTCCAATTTCCTTTTTATGACTTGAGTATCGTCGGCTTATTCGCATAAACCATCGACTTTAAGAAACCCCAAAGAAAAAAGTCTAATATTGATCAATCACATGATTTAGGCGGCCAATTCTGGTCTCCAAAACGTGAAATAACAGACCGGGAATGACTGATGCAGCTCTTCAATTGTTTCTCTGCTTGTATGAGATGTGGCGCCATCTTGTGAAACCACATGCCTTCCAAATCCATTTCTTCAATTCGAGGTACGGATAAACTGGTTATCATTTTACGATACCGAACACCTTGAATGACTATTTGCCTTGACCTGCCTATTTTCAATCGTGTAGCGCTCCATTTAACTAACCTCGTACCTTATACTAACAAATAATAACACTTGTTCAAATGGCAAACAATAATACTTAAATGCCGCCAAATTTAAATCTTGCGTTCTTGTTGGGACACCCGTTATAAATGCCACATTAATAATAAATAATGAGAAGTTGTTAGGTGATAAATATATACGTATTTAGATAGATACGTTTAGGCACCGAGTATTCGTTATTTATTTTAAGAAGCAATTGAGCAATGCGCCAATGTTCGATAGACGCTGTGTCAGTAAATCACTTAAATTAGGTATATTTTCGTAGATCCATAAACTACTAAGTATGAAACTAAAAAAATAAATGGGTTTAATTACCAATTTAAAATGTAAATATCCTGTCTCAAGTTCTAATGATGGTGTTAGTAACCATATCAGTTTAAAAACTTATATACCAATTTAAATTACGTAAAATAAACTGTGTGAAAGAGCAGTACCTTTTAAGGAAATCTTTTCCGGATTAAGTTAATATTTGAGTCAATACTCACCTACCTATAAGTATGTGCTTAAATAACTTCATTACTTATGTCATTTGAGCTAATTTCTTAGTAAAAATCATAAACCAACACACTCCCTAATTCTCTAAATATGACTAAGACAAACATTCGTAATCATGCTAATTTGACAGATGATTTAAACATCTGCTCACACGCTGCCGACTCATGCGCATCCTACTGTTTGATTGTCAATGCTGGGCGTACAATGCGTATGCGCAGTGACAGCTCAGAGGCAGGTGGGTGGAGCCTACTTTCTATGTAATTAATATGTTTTGATATATTTGGTGTGACACCTTTGTATGTGTGATTATGGTGTTATCAATGTAGGTGTGTTATGAAGATAATGGTAGGCTCTGTCTGTGCTCATCCTTGAGCACTTAAGTGTCGTGATGATGTCTCGTGTGTTGTGGGAGTTATTGTTATACAACTAAATTACATTCAATAAGGTAGATGACTAATTTTTATTTTAATGTCCGTCTTGGAGTTTGTTTTTAAATATTAGACACGTAGTTTTTATTTTCTTACGGAAACAAATAGTTTCGATGTTATATTGATTTGAAATAGACTGGACGGTTGGTGCGGTGGCTGGGCAACTGGCTGCCGTGCAACGGGTAGCGGGTTCGATTCCCGCACGGAGCAACTCTTTGTGTGATCCACAAATTGTTGTTTCGGGTCTGGGTGTCATGTGCATGTGATGTTTATAAACGCACCCACGACCCAGGAGTAAAATCCTAATGGCGGGCAACGTTAAAAAAACACGTGACGTCTTTTCTAGGAACTAAATAGATTTTTAATTTTCATACCCCGTCGTCATTACTATTATTCAGTTAAGAATATTTTTTATTCTCTGCTTCGTTCGGCGGCCATGTTTATCCTAAGTGTTAGATTATAATTATTAGCCTAAGTAACATATATCTAATGTAGCTAAGTATTCTAATGGCTTCCGTAAACAATCGCATAAGAAAATATACGCGGTATTGCTGTTTAAATTCATATGAAATACGTATGATGACCCGTATATATTATGTTTATTATTTTTTACGATTTACTCACATAACGAGGTAACTCGACTAGTCAGCTATATGGTCTATGGACTGGTCTGCTATAGAGCTCATAGTCTTGCGTAGCATTGACTATCAATGATACGGCGAACGTCGTGCAACTAGCCAACTAAGTTATAATCAAAATATTGCACTTCTATCTATCTTTAAATCAATGAATCGTTGCAAGATCCTGTAGGCTATATATCTATTTGAAATTTAACTTTGCCACACAAATTACTAGAAAATGATAACAAGGCTGTTTAACCAGACTTTTTTCTATCTAACAATGTTAATTTCGTTCCGGCTGTTCGCGGATACGTGCACTACAGTGTACATTGTACAGTGGCGTGCAAAAAAAGCTGCGCACAATAGTTGCAACACTACGTATTAGATGTTATCGCGGCGCTTGCCTCATTGCGTTGGGCAACGATCCGCTCTGGCGCCCGTTTTGGCGCATCACTCGTCTAGGGTTGATAGATATGTGGAAAGGGCTGCTGCGTGTATCTTTTGTCGTGATGAATATAAATTATGATAGCTTACATAGAAGTAGTTGTAGGAAGCGGGGTTCTGACAAACATGGATAATCATCCAATGACACCTCCCGCCTTGGGTGAGGCTAGAGGGAGTGTCAGACTCTAACTGACTAAAAACCACCTCGTTCCTACTTCTATCCTTCAAGCCGGAGCCTCGGGAAATCCAATAGGTGGTCCGCAGCTCCGGAAGGTATGTTTACGTCTCTTTCTTTTTTTCATCGTAGGTTACTTTTTTTAATGACACCTAACAGTATAGATAAGGGGTAAGTTTAAGTGCTCCCTCAAGTTAAGCAACTCTTAGTTAAGATAAAGTTGTTGAAAACAGCCATAAGTTTTAAATTCTCATCCTAAATAACAAAAGTTTCTTGTCACAGCATCACAACTAAGAATCATTACACACCCTAAGAGCCTTAAGAGAATCGTGCGCAGTCCCACGTGCTACAATAATTATTCAACATGTGTAATACCTGATAATGACGCCAGATAGCGCCACCTGTCACGTTCCTCACGAACTGTTTGAACGTGGGTAGGAAAAGAAGCGTGGTTCACGATGACTGGTGCATAATTATATGGGGCGATGGGATGCTGCGAAAATATGCACGACGACGCACCAAATTGTCGGTTCGAATATTTTACAATTGTAATTAGGAAAAGGAATGTTTTAGTCAAGGTTTTTGATTGTTTTTTTTTATACTTTGTTTTTGTTATGTGCATGTAGTTATTAAAGTAATTGTAATGTGTTTTAAATGTTATAAATTATGCTTGCAGGTGATTCATCTTCATTATATCTGTCGTAAAACTTGATTAAACAGCATGATATGTGCTGTTTAATCAAGTTTTACTAATTAATCACTAATTAATTGGTCTTCAATTAAACTAAGAAACTTACAAACGTAGGTTTGTTTGTTAGTTCTTCACTTCAAAACGGCTGAAGGGACCGAGATGAAATTTGGAACAAAGTTAGATTATGACCTAGAATAACAAATATACTTTTTATCTAGCGGAAACGCGGGCAAAGCCGCTGGCTAAGCATAGTCTGTCATAAAACTTGATTAAACAACACAGATGACTACTAATATTGATTCTCAATTAAACATCATAAATTATGATCAAAATAAATGAATCTTTATATGCTAAGACTAGATTGACAGCCCTGGCTAAGAATGATCGAGTCTAGTTCGTTATGCGCGCCAGAACAAATTGCTCTGCACTCGGTTATAAAGTAATTTTATTAGATTTTGCATCAGTAAGCCAAACTCTGCCATTCCCACGGTTATTTGGCAGATGTTTCTTATAGGCAGCTTCGTTTTATAGGCAGTTCGATTTGTAAGAGTATTACTTACTTGAGCTAATTGATTAAGGCTTCTAATTGATTAAACACTTAGATAATAGGTATCCAGAAACTGAAATGACGCCTGATCACGAGAATTAATTGAGAAAAGCTCTATTAGTTTCAAGTCACATCAGGACTCTTATTCGTGAGTAGCGGTATGAACTGAAACTAGTAGAGCTGTATCTATAATGGTTATACAAAAATGAATCTATTTAGGTATTTTTTATGCTATGCAAAGTGATGTATTTTTTGCATTGAACTGTATTAACGTAATAATTAACGTATTCACTTGAAATTAAAATATTGTGGTTTTCAATTAAGTTCTCATACAAAATTATTGGTATGTATTTATAATATTTAAGTGCCACATTAACTACTAAAGGTGACACTTCAAATGTTGCCAATGACCTTACAATAATAAGGTCAAACATTGGTCCTTTTGAGGTCTTTTATAAAAATTATAAACTTCGGGATTTACCTGCCATCCTCGTCAATAAAAATATTAGATTTAAGATGATGATCTAATTTAAAATTCTTGTTTATTTAATTCGTTTGTTTTTATATCGGAATTCGTTTCGAGAACTTTATATTATATTATTTTTGGAGGTGACTGAGGTTTTTAGTGAGGAAAAACAAGTCTGATCCGAATGGTATTTATGTTTACAAGCTAATTTGGAACAGGTAAATTGTTATTTAGTTTAAACCCAAGGTTCCTAGTTTCTAAAAATGCTTTTTATATTGTGATACGTTCGGGAAATAACCACATTTTTTAAGAAGTAAATAAGACACAGGTAGTATAGGTATTCATATCACTATATTGTATAAAACGAAGGCACTTTTCACTATGTGCACCAAATTATGTATGAAGATCTTTAAAGTCACACTGCGGTTTTTGATGTGTTTTTTATTACATACCCAGATTATCAAGTTAGAATTTCAATTTTTTAGCTCTTCAGCTAAAACAGTAGACTACACTATAATCACACTAATATTATAAATGTGAATGTTTTGTTGTGTTTTTGGATATTTGTCCGTCAATCACGCTGAAACTTCTCAACGGATTTTGATGAAATTTGGTATACAGACAAGGTATGAGCTGACTTGGGTGATACTTTTTATCCTACAGGAACGCGGATGAAGCCGCTGGGATAAGCTAGTATAATATAATACGTAGATAACCGAAATAACGAGAAAGGCGACAATCACATAAACAGGTTACTCGTGCAATGTGCAATATTTCTACATATTTTAGCGCACAGCACCTGCTGGGAACCTGTTGCTGTGTCGCTCAATCATATGACATGGAGTGGATTCAAATATTTGTTTGAGGTCATAAATGCAGACTAACTTTAAGTGCGTAGGCTTAGGTTTAATTTTTAGGTAAGTAGAAATAATGCCTTGTACTATATATAGTTATATACCTAACGGGTCTTCAAAAGAAAAATAACATGGTGTGTCAGGTATTTGGTATAATACTCCAGTCGAAACCAAGAATGTGGTATAGCGTGACAAAAAGCCTTAGACTTATAGGTTTTCACGAATAGTAATAGAAAAACAAAATATGCATATAAGCAAGAATTCAGATCATTTTTTCCGCTACATATTCCTAGTCTTCATTTTTAGCGACAACGCCCGATAATTTCGCAAACGGTACAAATCTAGAATAGTATTCACAAACACGAGTATTCTGTCGGCAACATGTGCTAAGTTTGTCTGTCGCAAGCTGCAGCCGGATGCTGATCCTTTACGTAAACGGTTCACTTGCCTCCAACCTTGGCTGGTGTCGATATATCGAATATCGACTTTTTCGATCGCTGCTCGTGATCGCAGCCGCCTTTGTGAGCGTTGCATTGTTATATTTTGTAATTTGAAAAGTGTTTTTGTAGCAGTCTGTGTCATGTACAGTGAACCGAGCTTAGTTTTTAGTGATCACCTGGTGGTAAGCAATCGTCACCGCCATGGTCACCCAAAACACCAGTTGCGTTACAAGTGCGCTACCGGCTTTTTAAAGGGGTTAGGAATTTAAGGGTTGTTGGGGAATCGGAGTTTGGGAAGATTGGGAAGGGGGGGTATTTGTGCAGGTCCTCGGGTAATCTCACTCACACAACGAAACACGACGCAAGCGTTGTTTCACGTCGGTTTTCAGTGAGGCCGTGGTATCGGCCCATTCGTACCGAAGCATGGCTCTCCCACACTTATTTTACAACTACAAGTTATTAGCTAATTAATCGTTGGAAGTACTCATTATTAACTATTAACAGACGGATGTTATAGTATTGCAATTAATATTAGGCATACATAACATCTGTTTTATTACCTTTCATTACTTAATTTGTAGCTAATTGACCTGCTACTACTTATATCTACTGATTGTAAAGAAACATTTGATTGAATCTTATTCTCACGATTGGGTCTAGGATTGATAAGTTACGTGGAATTAAAAATTTACCAAATCAAATTAATATTTTTTTTATGTTATTTGTTAAATATATTAATGTTGATTAGAAAGATATGACCTACAGATGGATTCGATTTAAATTACATGCGATCGAAAATAAATGCTACCAGAAAACTGGGCAAAATGTCAATGGGGGATGGTCTGGCACTACCTCTCGCCTCACCCAAGGTGGTAGAAGTAATTGGATGTTCTCCCTCCCTCAAAAAAGGGACTGGGTTAAGTAAGTATTAAATTACTATTAAGTACAGCATTAAAACGTCATAAAAAGGAGTTTCACTATCTACTAAACGTACGTAGTTAGTTAGAATATCATACGCCTATGCAATGAAATGGGCGCACTCTTGCGCAAGATCTAATTCTAGACTAGAGTAGAGGAAAGGGTTGCTAATGCAGCAATTTGCAACTTGTTAATAACTCGCTCAGTTAGTTATTACATAGTAACTACCTGTTGCAGATTGATTGTAATTTAAACAAGTAATTAATTCACTTTTACAAATCACATTTGTATTTTTATAATAACTATCGTGAGACATACTATTTAAATTAATTAAAAAATCACGCGCAGTCGCGCAGCATGCACACACTGATGATTTCCTGATGAAGAGTCCCTCTGTGATTCGAAACTAGGAGAGATTTTCTCCATAAATATAGGTATACGTCAGTCAACCGTGATTTTTAGTTAATCATATTTTTGCTTGAAAAAATTTATAAATGGTCGATCTAGAATACTTTTTTCACATGAACGCTGACGTTCAATTATTTTTTTACTTTATTCTCCGCACATACCTATAATATTAAAACCAGGGAAATTACCTTTGCGCCTAATTATTTCCTATTTATTAATTGTCATCTAAAAGGGTCATTTTAGTGCCATTTAGTATTTCTTACAACTGTTTATAGACAATAATTCGTATCTATTACTCTAAGGTCAAAAGACCTAAGGAAAATCGTTATGAAATAAAAAAATCTGTGAACAGGCATTAGGCCGGGACTCCACCAAAGCGGAGACGAGACGAGCGGAGAGGAGATGTTTTTTAAACAACCAATAGAATTGAGTTATTGACACGTCTCCTCTCCGCTCAGCTTCAGTGGAGATCGCTGTGCGGAGATGTGTAATATTTGTATGTCGCGATGGAAGCGGAGATGTGAGCTATGCGCGGACGACGCGCAGTGGAGACGAGAGATGTGAGCGATGTCACCCTCCCCCCCTCTCACCCGCTAGCAACCCGCAGAACCCCGCGCGCGCGCCGGCCGGCCATCTTGCTAGTACCACGCCCCGCACCCGAGCTGAAAAACATCTCTTCTCGCACAGCACACAGCACACCGCACACATCTCCGCTTTGGTGGAGTCCCGCGAGCTGAAAAACATCTCTTCTCGCACAGCACACAGCACACCGCACACATCTCTGCTTTGGTGGAGTCCCGGCCTTACGCATGCGTGCAGTGATAGTGACCACAGACTGATTAGACATACACACAATCCTTGAAACGGTAATACATATGTAAGGCCAAATCAATGTGTACGACATTCAGCCAGTATGTGCACAGGAAAAATGTTCTCCTTTGATAGATTTTTGGTGATTCAATTTATGAAATATTTTTATTAATAAATCGATTATACTTTTTATTGAATGAAATGTTTCTTTTAAATGCACAACTTTTTTTTTTATAGTTACTTTGATTGTCAACCCGCTTCGCATGTATAAGGGATCGAAACTTGCCAACGGCAAGTACTAATGTGACATTTTCCGAATTATATGTACTTTCTTTTAGACACCACTGACAAACGGTGAAGAAAACATTACCAAGAAACCTGGGCTTATAATTTCTTATTTATAATACGTACGTCTGATATTGATAATCAGCTTTAAGCAAGCGTGGTGATTAATGCTCGAATCTTCTCCAAGTGCGAAAAGGCCTTTGGTCAGCAGTGGCCACTTATAGACCACATATATATTATGCTGATGATGTATATATTTTATATTCCCATCTATTATTTCTAAAAAGAATATTGCTAAAGTGGTCAACTTTTGACATTTATTAACAACGTTACCTCCACAGTACAATCGCAAACAACACGCTAATTGAAGTTTCGTTGCAACATTCAAGTTACTTCATTTATATAACTATGCATTGTTGCACGTGATTGTACAAAAACACACAATGCCTATCAATTTTAGATACAATAGACAATATCTCTTTTATTATCTGTTTAAAAGAAATACTGGTTTCATAGTCCTTCGCAACTGTCGATTGAATTTTTCTAATAAAATTAAGAATGAACTTGACAAACCGCTTTTGTTTTTTTTTAGAAAACTATAAAAGAAATGTTAATTAGGAATAATAATAAAATTTGTCACATAATCTGCTTAGTGACTACAATCAAACGAGTTATTATAATGTAAACTTTTCAATAACGATATTAAACGAAAACTATTTAACATAACGCGTAACGTAAGTGATCAAGTTTTCGAATAAAAACCTGAATAAAATTATGCAAACGCGAACGAAATATTTGACATTTGACACAATGTCAAACCACAAACAAACATTGAAGACATTACAACTGACAGCACAACGTTTGAAATTCGAACAACACTTAAATTTAAGAAAAGAACATCTTTTATTTGAATAAAGAATTAAAAATATCACACAGATAAAAATAAAAATGTAGTAGGTAGTAAAAGTCAAATAGCTTTTGTTTAAAATAGGAATAACGTAAAAATTAAACTCACTTTTTAAAAATTTCCGTGACCGTTACCACACAGGTCCGCTCGTGTGTATGCACGAAACTGACTGACCGACACACCGAGTGAACAAATCTTGCTTACTTCGAACGAAAGAACGGGTTCGAGAACTTGGTAGAAACCAAGTTAACTTGGAAGCTGTGCTGAGGGAATTTAGAGCTTAAAACAAGAGGTATAGAGTGGTTTGACTGTTGAAACTTAAATTGGTAGTGCGGAGGCTGTACCAATGGTTGAATACTCGTTTATTTGAAAATGGAATGAGTTCATTAAGTTAATTTGCTAGTTCAAAAGTTATGAGCAATGTATAAAACAATGTGGGTAGAACTTTAAGGTGATATTAGAATACATTTTCACCATTGAAATGTCTATTTAAATTGAGAGACTTCATTAAACATGAAAATTAGGTACTTTCTCTTTTTCTGGAAAAAATCGGTATTCGTCATTCATCCAGCAGTGATCTCAAAGATATTCTTGGTGATCGAATTATAAAACTTATCCAATGAAACCGCTATCAAACTCTGTAGAAAAGTCCATTTATAAATCCATCAAAAAACTGAACAATTCTAAAAATAAAACTCACTTTACTTTATCACTTAGCGAAACGAAAGTGAAATGAGCACCCGTGAGATTGCAACCACTAGTACGCATCACACGTCACAGTGACGTCACGGCTGTCGACCTTGCCACCGACCGCGTTCCACATGATGCTGGTTGCATCACTAGCGCCAGTAATTGCCCCATCTGACTTTGATGAACTCCCAAACTTCCTGCACCTCACTAAAGTTCAGGGTTCTGGGTCTTTGAAGACTCGTCCAAGAGAACGCTGATCTAATCTTAAGAGGTTTTTAATTAGTGATTTGGAGGTTCTCTCTTTGTGAGTGCTCTGATAAAGGATGTATGGGCTGTTAATTTGAATGGAATTAGATGATCGTAGCTTTTCGCAATTTGATTGCTTAAGTATTTTGTTTGATTTTGTGGATTGATACAGTGTAAGAAAATAAAACACTGAGAACATCACGACACTAGGGGTTTTGTTTCTAGGTCTTATTAATTTTTTATTATTTATATTTTATTTAGTAGATTTTATTTAGGAGACAAGTCTGTTGCAATTTCTTCTTACACTTTTCTGCGCAGCTATTCTCTCGATAGGATAGATAGTGGGATAGGTCGGTAAACGATCTGACCTGATGGTAAGCAATCGCCGCAGCCCATGGAAACCCGCAACACTAGAGGCGTTATTGGACTTTTGACAGTTAGGAATTTGAGGATTAGTGGTGATTTGGGGATTGGGAAAATTGGGGAGGGATGTAATTGAGCCTCTGGTAACCTCGCTAACACGATAAACACAACACAACCGTTTTGTCACGTCAGTGTTCTGTAAGGCAGTGGTATCACCCTGGTCGAGCCGGCCTATTCGTGCCGAAGTATGGCTCTCCCAGACTCAAATCTTCCTTCGTATAAATTATTCTATCTACTATACCTTACCTATACCTAGGCACTCGATACAGCTTTTAAATTTATAAACAAGAGACATCTGTTGACCAACAACTGAATCATTACATCTAAGGTCTTACTGAACTCCGGATACAGCATTTAACTAGTTTAGTACTTACTGTACATACGTATGATACATATCTCATAGTATTGAGTGCTCAGAAGATAATGTTGCTTGTTACCGCTAGATGGCGTTAAAGATCGTAAAGGTTTTAACTTGTTTGTTTGCTATATAAAATCGATGTTAGTACATAAATATGTAAATTGTTATTAATTTATTACCAAATATTAATTTATTTATTTTATTTAAATAATGTTAAAGGGCCAATTACCTTCTGCCCAATCTTGCTAATCCCCAATTCCCCAACAACCTTTAAATTCCTAACCCCCAAAAGGCCGGCAACGCACTTGTAACGTCTTTAGTGTTCCGGGTGTCTAAGGGCGAGGGCGATTACTCATCATCAGGTGATCCATCTTATTCGGCTTATAACATATAAAAAAAAAATTATAAAGCCCTGTCACTTTAAAAGTGATTTATGAAGATTGTAGTTGGAATATTACATTTGTACCTACGGAAGGTTAAGTAGATGCTTAGTTCAATATAGTTACTATGTACTTAGCGTAGTTACGTTTACCATTACAGCAAGTCTAATTAGCTATTATCCTGCTGACACTCTGTTATTAATGCATAATTTGTATGATTTATTTTCATGGATAATCACATGGAACGCTTAATAATGGTTAAAGAAACCTATTCACAGTATCACCTTGCTTTGGTTTTTTATAATAAATAAACTAGACAGATAAATGGGTACATAAATATCATTATTTACATTAGTCAGGAATTAAAAAATAAACATCGATTTAATTAAAAAGGAGGAAATGCATGGAACTTAATTTATGTTCATCTTATTTTTTTATTCATTATCATAATTTAAATGTCAGTTGTACATATTATTATGATAACGAAAACAACTGATATGGCTAAAATAACATAGTGTTCAGTCAAAAGTCCTCATACAGCATATTTTATAATTAACGCATGTAATATCTTAGCAACTGTATTTTGGGGGCCGAGAGGAAACTAAAATTTTGCTGATAATAAAAATCCACTGTCGGCCCTTAGGTGACGAAAATACATCCGGAGCTGCGGACTACCTAGCGGGTTTACCGGGGCTCCAGCTTGAAAAACAGGAGTAGGAATGGGGTGGTTTTTAGTCAGTAAGAGTCTGATACTCCCTTTCGCCTTTCCTAGGGCGAGAGAAGTCATTGAATGATTTTCCTCCTGTAAAAAAGAGAACAAGAATACACTATAATTAGAGGCCGAGTGGACACATCAATTTATTGAGGGCCGAGGGTCCAAGAGTGGACTAAACGCTGTAATAACATAAGTAACTATTACATGACCTCTGTGGGCCAATTAGAATAAAATTACGAGCTCAAGGTTTTTCGAAATACCATTATCTATAAATCTGTTGTATCTGAATCACATAATATATAAAATAATGTATATAATGTAATAATTATGTCAATTTCCTTTCGTATTATAGTTTAATGTATTATTTACATTACTGTTCTAATGTTAACCCATTCGAGATCTGCAAGATACAGTAATTAGACTAAACATAATTAAGGTTAGTGTAGCTTTCATAGGTAGATCGATAAATTGTGAGTCTGGAATTAAGCCCTTTTTTGAGGTGGGAAAGTCACCCATTGATTTTTCCTGCTTTGGGTGACGTGAGAAGGAGTGTCAGACTTTTACGGACTAAAAACCACCCCGTTCCTACTCCTGCTTTTCGAACCTCGGTAACCCGCTAGGTAGTCCGCAGCTCCGGGTCGGCATCAGCCCTACTGGGCCCCATCTGTGGTAAGCTAATGGCTGAATGACCAACCTTCTTCGTGTGAGAAGAGGCCTTTGCTCAGCAGTAGGCACTTATAGACTATTATTACAATTAAAGAGTACGTAATTGATTCAAGAGTAAGTCCAAGGTAAACCCCAACCATAATCATCATTCTTCTCTAATTAATGACATGAACAAGATGACATGTTACAAATTTTAACGGAATTGAACTTAAATTAGTATAAGCACGCAACCGCTTTATATTATGGCAAAACATATCCATTTATAAAATGTTGAAACACCTAAACTACTAAACCGATTTGGATATAATCGTTATTAATTGTACGAGTATAAATAAACATAAAACCATAAAATAATATTTTCAATTTTGTTAAAATACGAATCAAAGTTCACTTGTAATTTTTTTGTTCAATCACGTTTTATAGGCTCGACTAGTTTTTTTTTTATTAAATTCCGTTTTTTTTCTGGTAGGCTGGTAAACCTGATATTCGTGCTGATTTATTACTGATTGGATTGGGCAGTTTACAACAATAATAATAAGCACAAATTTAAAAAAATCTTACTAACGATAAATAAAGTAACTTTCGTGAGACATACTAAATTAATTATTATGTTATCGGCTTACTCACGTAGTGTTTTGACGAGGACACACGACGCGGCGATTGTCGCGTAATGCTGCTCATGAATATGAGCCTCTAGCATGGCTTGAAACTAGTCGAGTTCCTCGTCAAAACACTACGTGAGTAAGCCGATAACATAATAATTAATTTGATAAATTAATAATAAAAATAATAAATAATAATAAGTCATGTATGAGGCAATGGAGTACTGTGCTTTGCTATCCGGGATGTAGACAAATCCAAGGGAGTGAAGAACCTGTAAGGATAGTGCGAGGAATATTCCAGGGTGACAGTCTGAGCCCACTATGGTTCTGCTTGGCCTTGAATCCTCTCAGTACTTTATTAGAGGCTTCAGGGCTAGGCTATCCTTTGCGGAGAAGGGGTCTAGTCATATCCCACTTGCTTTACATGGATGACCTCAAGTTGTTTGCTCCAAATAACAAACAACTGATGGAACTACTGAAAATAACTGAAAAATTTAGTAGTTCCATCAGAATGGAATTTGGAGTAGATAAATGTGCTGTCATGCATGTGAAGCGAGGAGGGATTGTGGAATCTGAGGGTCTAGAACTCTCAGATTTCACAAAACTAAGAACGCTCTCCGCAAATGATACTTACAAGTATCTGGGTATGTCAGAGGGATTAGGCATTAATGGACCGGACATGAAACAATCGTTACGGGAACGCTTCTTTGGCCGCCTGAATAAAGTGCTGAAAAGTTCATTATCAGGCGGAAACAAGGTGCGAGCCTATAACGGTTGGGTCATGCCGGTTCTAATGTATTCTTTTGGTATACTCAAGTGGACTCAGACTGAACTTGACACTCTGGATAGGCGAGTCCGAACACTGCTGACTGCAAATCGTATGCATCACCCTCGCAATATATAACTTGCCCCGTCGCGAATCTTTGAGAGAACTATTTAAAACTATAAACATTCTTACAGTGCCTTCTCAATTCATTTACGAAAATATTATGTACGTGAGAAAAAATCAACAATTGTTTGAAAAAAGAAGCGACAGACACAATTTTAATACGAGAGGTAAAAATAAGTTAGCTATACCGCAATTCCGATTGTCCAAAGTGCAGAAATCCTTCATGGGATTTTGTGTTAAGTGTTACAATAAACTACCAACCACCATACTGAATCTGAACGAGAAAAAATTTAAATCTTGTATAAAGCGTGAACTGTGTAAACAGGCATATTATAAACTGTCAGATTATATTGAAGATAAAAATGTGTGGCAGCATGTTGGTCCGGCTCCACTGGACACTCGCTCACACTAGACAATGCTCTAATACGATCACTAGTTACACGTTAAATTAAAGTACTAATTTATTCCAATGTAGTCTAGGGATCCTGTGGCATCAAGCAGTTATTTATTATTTTTTTATTTGAAAAATTAAATTAAAGATTATTTTTTATTTGTATAGAAGCATTATTTCAAAATTGTAAGTGTACATATGTGGGCACTATGTTTGAAACAACCCGCTTTTTTACCCGACTGTTAATTTATATTCTTTACAAATTGGTTTTATTGTCCCATAGTTTTGACGTCGTATTGTCGTTACATTGTTCCTACATATATATACAATAGGTAAATGATCAAATAATGTATCAGAGAGATTGTAAAAAAAACTTTTGGAAAAGAGTAACGATGGAGTTTCTTGCTCGTTCTTCTCCATTCGAAGCAACACTTTGGAACGAGCGCCTAGCTTCACTGACAGACAGACTGACGGACAATTCAATTTGACGTTTCAAAAGTGCCTAATTTAGGATTAATTGAAATAAATGCTTTGACTTTGACTTTGACTTTGACTTCGTTCATCGATCATGAGGTTGTACATCCCGCGGAAGTGTGGGGGTCGAGGCTTGTTAAATGCTAAGACCCTTCATAACCGTGAGGTGTGCAACCTCAGGGAATATTTCCTGAAAGTAAACGAGGGTATGCATCGAGAAGTAGCGGCAGTGGACAATGGATTCACTCCACTATCTTTAGCAAAAGAGAACTGGCGCAAACCTGTGGTACTAAGCGTCAATGACCGCAAGGAGGTATGGCATAGCAAGGAGCTCCATGGACGCTTCTTCCAGGCCCTTCATGGACCCAGTGTAGATTTTCTGGCGTCCGTATCTTGGCTACGATTCAGTAATCTCTTTGGAGAAACTGAAGGATTTGTCTGTGCAATTATGGACGAAGTTATCCTTACGAATAACTACCGGAAATATATTATTAAGGATGGGACCGTTGACATATGTCGGGCATGTCATAGTCCTGGTGAATCCATAAGACATATAATTTCTGGTTGTGGTCGTTTGGCTAATGGTGAATATTTGCATAGACATAATCAGGTGGCCAAGATTATCCACCAGCAACTTGCTTTGCACTACCAACTTGTTGAGTTTGAGGTTCCATACTACAAGTATGCGCCCGATCCAGTTCTCGAAAACGGCCATATCACGTTGTACTGGGATCGATCTATCATCACTGACAGGACTATTGTAGCCAACAAACCTGATATAGTGGTGATAGACCGACAAGCGCGCCGCACGATGATAATCGATATCACCATCCCTCATGACGAGAACCTCGTGAAAGCTGAAAAAGATAAACAAATAAAATATCTTCACTTGGCTCACGAGGTTGTCGACATGTGGAATGTGGATTCGGCTATCGTTGTGCCGATAGTCGTGTCGGCCAACGGTTTAATACCCAACAGCCTCGACAACCACCTTAGAAGGCTGGGGTTGGGCGGATGGATCAAGGGCCTGATGCAGAAGGCAGTACTCCTCGAAACGGCACGTATTGTGAGGAGGTTTCTGTCTTTGGAGCCCTAACCACCGGTAGCTTGGACCATGCTCCCGCTACTGGTTGGCTCCTATTTTTATATTTTTAAATGTTATTTTGTTTTTTATTTTTATAAGTAATGTTTAAAAATATAATTTTAGAGTGTTTTAAATAAATATATGGAAATAAATAATAATAATAAATAATATAATTAATAATAAATTATGGACGAAGTTATGTTGACGAACAACTACCGAAAGTATATTATAAAGGATGGAACGGCTGACATTTGTCGGGCATGTCATCGCCCAGGGGAATCCATTCGACATTTAATTTCGGGTTGTTCTCACTTAGCTAACGGAGAGTACTTGCACAGACACAATCTTGTAGCCAGGATTATTCATCAACAACTTGCTTTAAAATACAAACTTGTTGAATCTGAAGTGCCGTATTATAAGTATCTGCCTGACCCAGTTCTTGAAAATGGAGATGTCACACTGTATTGGGATCGAACTATCATCACAGACAGGACAATTGTTGCTAACAAACCTGACATTGTGGTGATAGATCGACCAAGCCGTCGCACAATGATAATTGATATAACAATCCCACATGACGAGAATCTTGTGAAAGCTGAAAAAGATAAAGCCAGTAAATATCTTGATTTAGCTCATGAGGTTGTCGACATGTGGGATGTAGATTCAGCAATCATTGTGCCGATAGTCGTATCTGCCAATGGCCTTATAGCCAAAAGCCTCGACCAACACCTGAGTAGGCTAACGTTAGATGGTTGGATCAAGAGCCTGATGCAGAAGGCAGTACTTCTGGACACGGCGCGTATTGTCCGGAAATTCCTCTCTCTTGAGCCCTGACCACCGGTAGCTTGGATTTATCCCGTTACTGGTGGGCTACTGCTTTTTATATTTTTAAATGTTTTATTTATTTTTCTTTTTTAATTTAATATTTAAAAATGTAACAAACAAGTAAAAGAAATAAATGAATGATCGAATTTGATAAATAAAGTTTTGATCACCATGCTTGCTTTGTAGTAGATACCAAATTACATGGATATTTTTACCGACTTCAAAAACAAGAGGTTGTCGGTTTGACCTGTATGTGTGTTTGTGCGCGATTATCTTACGATTGACAGAACCGATTTCGATGCCGTTTTCAGAAAAGTTAAAAGTTGTTTCTTACTAGGTACAAGTTATATTAGTATATTAACCGCCTTCAAAATAAGGAAGCAGGTTTTAGTATATTAACAGACTTTTAAGAAGAGGAGGTTGCAGTCGGTTTTTCTAAACGTACTGCAACCTCCTCTTCTTAAAAGTCTGTCTGTACAAACGTAGTTTTCTGAAAATTAGTTATTAAATTGTTGGTCTAGGATTCTTAACCTTTTGTATAATGTGAAGGGCCGAAATAAATTAAAAAGGAAATGTGACTTACAAATTGGAACCCTATTTTATAACCAGATACTATTATTTTATTACCTTTTGCTTACTACGACCTAATACAAACATATTTTTATTGATTGAATAATCTAAATGAACCTGCTTGTTTGACATTCACACTCAATGAAAACACGCCTACAAACTATTTCATCTGACCTACACAGCAGCGAGGGTCTTGACCTCAGCGACCTGACAGTTCTCATAACTATACGTTGTAAATAAACAAAGGAAAAATAAAGCAAACATATTAAAATACATGCAGTAGTTAGTCCCAAGTTAACAACTTAAATACTTTGACAGAATACTGTTTGTAGATGAATTCTAAGTTAACGTTTAGTCGTTGGTACCTTCCATGACGTTTGACGTGTTAAACAAGCCGTATCAACAGCCTATAAGTGGTCACTGCGGACTAAAGGTGTCTTCTCACCAGGAGAAGTTTTGATCATTAATCACCACGCTTGCTCAACGTGGGTTTGCGATTTTAGACTTATAATTAGAAATTGTCACTATGTTTCCCTTCACCGTTTGGCGTTGCATATCCAAAATGAAACATAATATCGTTTTGTCTTATCATTAAGTTTTTCGGTATGGTACTAGATTTGTAAAATAATAAACCACTTAAAGACTATTAAGCCGTCAAAATCTTCCTATTCTTGGCAATTTTAGCGCAACTTTGGGTGCAAATAAATAACAAAACCGTAAAACCACCATCATTAACGTTATATTTGTAGTTGATTGAAGCAGTAGTTTTTTCATAAAGCCCAATCTTCGAAAGAGCAGATCGTAGTTTTTGCGCGGCCATTTTACTATGAATTTATTATATTTCCTGGTATCGCTTTCCCTCGCTCCGAAAATATCTTCATACTGCTGTTTAATGAGTATGTCTCACTTACACACTTGTAGGGTAGAACAGCATGCATTGCCACACCGTTAAGCAAGTTTGAGCCCGCTCTAAATCATTTAAGCTATTTGATATGTCCATAAACTATATAATAATATACTCTGCTCTACTGCTGTTAACATACTATACCTACACAGAGCCCTTTGATTTATTACAGGGTCATCGGTCACTAGAGAAACCAGATCTCCTTAACTGACGATTAACTCCAGGTACTTGTAACTAGTTACTTAGGTAGCGGTACCTACTCGTTGCAAGCCGGTTTCTATCAAACTCATAGTACCTTCATGTACCTTGGAAAGGTCGAGTAAAGGAAGGTTTAATATATGAATTTTATTTTATACGATCACCTCATCAAGTTATAGATCCAAGATAGAATTATTATACAGTCTTATAAGTTTTTAAACTGACATGGTCACTAGTAATATCATTAGAACTTAAAATAGGATATTTCGATATTTCGGCACTGTTGCAAACTCACAAAAACTAATAAACATAGTCAATATCTCGTTTTAAGTTCTAATGATATTATACAACCTGCATTTATTTAACACTATGCAAATGTTTTGGAGAGTTAAGGATCATTCAAACAACCCATTTTTGAAATAAAAAAAATTACCGATTGTACTGAACAAAGACGGTTAAAAATAACATAAAAATGATCAAAATTACGTTATTTTTCTTCTTTTGAAAGATTATTATTTATTTAAAAATGGAATGTTTGAATGATACCTAACTCTCAGAAATAATTTGGCAGGTGATAAAAAAAGAGGCGGTATAAGAATTGAGAGGCAAAAACTTTTGCTACACGTTGAAAACATCATAAAATAACGAAAATATTATGATTAGTAATTCTAATTACTAACAGATTTTTTAGTAGAAAGTACGAAAAAAAACCTAAATAATTTTAGGTGGGTCATGTCCCTAACCATAATATTTTCGTTTTAGTATTTTCTTTGATAATAACATTTTTATTGATTGAAACAAATAGAGAGAGAATACAGTTTATTTGCACCGTTACAAGATATTGCACGCAAAACAAGAAAATAATTTAAAAAATAAATAAATAATCGACACGGCGCAAAAAGGCCAGTGGCTCAAAACGAAAACGAAATAAAAATTTAAACGTGCTACTTCATTTCCGAAGGCCGTTCAAGTCAAAATTAATGGATTCAAATATTTTTTTAATCATTTTTTTGTTTAATTAAATTGATTTATAAGTTGAATCGTGGATTAATGTAACCGACAATAATATCCAGTAAACGTGATTATTTATCTAAAAAAGATCGTAATCCGAGATTAAGCTAGTTAATAAAGTTACGTCTAAAATCTCTACATTGGAAAACTGTGTGTCTATGATTTATTTTCACCTATGTACTGATAGTTGCAAAGATTTACCTATACAAAGTACGGTCTAAGTTCCCAAAAATTACAAATCTATATGGAATATCGATTTGTAATTACTTAGATAGGTAGGTAGCCACCTACATTAATATCAAATTCATTATTTCTCTCAATATTATTAGTTTCGTTAAATCGTGACAACAAACAATAAAATATGCAGCATGATACTAAGATTACAAATGTTTTCTCCACAAGAGTTTATCTGTCCACCAATCTAAAGCACGAAAATGTACGTTTTGCCCATTTTGGCATACTTACTTACTCTTACAAAACTCGTTTTGGACTACTGCGAGTAGGTACTTTGCTCTGAATGTCGTAATGTTCAGATTTCTGTCAATTTCACGTCAGTTCGTGGTAAGCGACCGTTAAATATTCTAATACATGCTTGTTTTGTCACAAACATACGTCATTATTACAAGTTTGTCCCCAAAAAAGAATAGGTTTAGGTGATTTGAGTATATTCTAACTTCTGACTAGTATTAAAGGGAAGAAGTTTTTCAAAAATGCCATCGCCATCTTAAGGTAAAATTCTAACAGTAACAAATTAGCTAAAAATCACGGTTTACTTACGTTAATTAATGGATAAAAGCTCTACTAGTTTCGAGTCACAGAGGGACTCTTCATCATGAGCAGTCTCCTTATTATTTTAAGTCGGTTAAAAAGGCACATCTTTATAAATCGGCTGACAAAGCCAGTTTATTTAATGACACATATCTAGGAGTATATAGCTTATTAAATGTACAACATGTCGCTGCATATCAACATTGAAAGATTGCGTAAAAAATATTCATACAGTGTCGACCGGCCTTTACAAAATGTACCGGCAAACTGTATATGGAATCAAATCTTGTAACTCTCGCATCCAGTAGTGATGTCCCGCAGTGTGATACGGACGTGTTTTTAATACAAAAATAAATAATTAAAAAATAAACATTTTATTTTTAATCCAGTGCAGTGTTGTGTAAACAAAATACGTAAGTGTTTTTCCGTGTTTTTTCATTTTATTATGACATTTTTATTTTTGAATTTGATGGTTACATTTTTAATCTTAATTGCCATTCGAAATCAACCACTATTATAAAGATACAAAGCTGTAATTAAAATAGCTTTAATTAATTTTGAAAAAAGGAATTGATGAATGTTGTTATTCTCGTTTGTTTGTTATTTTTTATTTATTCTATTGGAACAAGATAAGATACTTACGTTGTCTGCAGAATATTTATTTTATAGCGTAACTTGTAGTGGCTTAACTATGAATTTTCCGATTAAACCTACATATGACGTGTTAAGTATAATGAAAATATCATTAACATAAAAATGCTCTAGGACTGTATTTATAATTATAGGTACAAGTTTACACATGTGAATATTTTTTAAGTTTTATACAGAAAAATAAAAAATCATAATTGAAAAAAAGTACGAAATAAAAAATTAACTTGAGATTACAAAAATAGAATGTAATGCCAACTCAAGCTAAGGTACGTCACTCTCGCTGATTATTCTCAGTTCAATTATTTTGTAAATACCATGCAATGTAGTTTCACGCAATAGAAAACGTATCGACTTGTAGACGAAATTGTGACATATTGATATAACCTTAATTTAATTCAGATTTTATCATTAATTGACCACTGAATTACAAATATTTTGAGCTGATATTTACATAGGTCAATTAAAATGTACATAATGTTCAAATTATTCACTAATGGCTTTTGTTTTAAGCTAATTTATAACCGTAGAGTATATTCAGATCATTTTTGAAATATTTTTTTCTCAATTTATACATATAATACATTACTATACCGTACAAACATATCTTTGTCCCAAGGTGATAGTCTAAAAAATGCACAGCGCCACTTAATGTTGCCAAAATATCTTGAACAGTCAAGTGTTCCATAACATTTGACTGTCCAATAACATTTGATTGTTCGAGATAGGATAATTCAATAAACCATTTCCACGTTGGGAAAAAGTATGTTTGATGTAGCTTGAAAGTAACGCCAGTTTTGCAGAATGTAAAAGAAAATCAATTTTCTCTTTTGCTATGAACACGAGATCAGAAGGGTAAATATAAACTTAAGGAAAAGATAAACTTGATATTTTTTTCAAGGCATAATTATAAACAAGAAAGAAGATTATAATAGAATAAATTATAGAGACGTAAATAGGTAGTGAAGGTAGAAGGCATATTTACCGACCCCTAAGTAGATTAGAGGCAGTAAAACCATGATGATAATAATTACTAATAATAGTTAAATAGTTGCAATTAAAATGTGAAGTTTTGAGAATTTTTGATGAAAACATGGGCCTGCATGACGTCACGTCAATTTATTGTAGCTAGCTAAATTTTAATGACGCCAAAGATAAAAAAGTTAACAGAAAATTAAAAAAATAAATTATAATATTAATAGCTACTGGGCGAAGCTAGACTAGGCCACTAAACGGAAGTCAAAAGATAAGAAACAAATATTTTTTGAAAATATTTCGACATCAAAATAATTAGATACAATATTTTATAATTTTGAGGACAGTTGAAACCAGTTGATTGGATCACGGTCAAAATCATAGAAACCAGTAGTTACCAAGGTTACTGCTTTACTTTTTGTTTTATATCAAACTTGTATATTTTAATATGGAATTAAGTGATTATTAGTTTGCTGTCTGGGCCTAAGATAATTTGTTAATGTCGTCATAATGATAGCGTCGGAATAGTAGCGGATATTTTCTGTTGTTAGATTAGATTCCAGTGCAACTAACGCAATTGTTTCGCAACATCTAAAGGTTGACAAGAAAGAATGCTTGTGGCATTATATAGTTTAAATTAATAAGAATAACAGTCAATGATAGATTCATTCCATTTCGACGTTGTTAAATTTATTAATAGTTGAAAATAATTTGATTCTTAATTAGATTTCTTCCCTAAATTATGTCGTGCAAGTTTGCCAATCGAAAATAATGATGAATGTAAAAAAAATAATCTTATAGCGAATTCGTCGATATAATTAGATAGATCTGAAAAAGAACAGGTCAAATCCGTCTTTTCACAATTATAATATTGAATCTAAATAAACTACATAGCTTGTTTAATTACGTGTTTTGTCTGGTTATTACTTTTTTGTTTCTTTGCACGCGTTAGTCTCTGAACCTAGTAATTAAGTTCTCACAATGACAGTTACAAGGAAACATAGGTACTTGACGTGTATTATGTAAAATAAACTGATGACTAATCATTTTTATGTTTATTGTATAAATATAAATGCAAGTGATCTTTTTGTTAAGTATCTGTCAATTTTACTTTACAAAGTAGCACATAACTACATGACTGCATTGTTAGTCTAGAGCTAGATTCTATAAACTTTTAACGACTAATTATTTATTGTTTCTACTTCTGAGCTCTATGGTCTACGTTCATTCTTGGGATTGACAATAATTTTATTATATATTTTTTACTCGTCCCTTTTACCCTTAAAAGATTTGCTCATTCGTGTCTACTCGACCACTAAACACAGTTCAAATTGGACCCCGGGGGGTAAGAGTAGATTTTTATATAGAAGACAGGTAAACCTCGTCTATTTTCGACCCCTAATTTGAAAAATAAATTTTGGTACAGTCTACTACAAAACTTTTTATGCGGTATACTACAGAAGGAAGCTGAATGTAGCTAAGGGTTATTACATAGCGCACTTTAAAGCTGCACCTAAGAATTATTAGATAGCGCACTTAAATTTTTCCTAACCCCTATATAAGGTCGCGGGCAAATGTTCTAAAATTATCTACCACGACTTTAATGGCACGTAGTGTTGTGTTTGAAGATTACAATAGTGAATAAATTTCATACCTCCGTCCAGTTAATTCAAGTTGAAAACATAAAGAAGTTAAATAAACATTGACTCTACTCTGCATAAAGTGGTTCACAAATACACGCACGATGCAATGATTATTTTCATTGATGAAGTGACAGAGACAGTCAAAGACATAGCTCATTCATAACAAACTCATACGCAGATTATTTTTGAATGAAATAAAAAAATATTTGTAATGAATAATTTATATTTACTATTGTAATCTTCAAACACAACACTACCTCCCATTAAAACCGTGGCATATACTTTTAAAGCTCCTTATATGATATTATGTAATAGCATGGAATTGAATTAATAAATGCCTAGCGATTTATTATTGATGACATAAATTATCGATGCATGATTACATCACACACTAGATCGGATAATTATAATTTATAACTAAATTATAGAAGATTTTTTTTTAAATAGGTACTCTTGTTTAAACCAGTTAATATATCAACAAAAAATTTAGACGTCAATGGTTAATGAATAATGAAAAAAATATTATAAGATAAATAGTCAAGGCCTATTTGATTTTATAAGTCAGTGTAAAATTATAGTTAGTCAAAACAGGACCGAAACAACCTGTTTACTTTTTGTTAATAATTCTAAGAAAAAATCATCATGATAGCCATGCCGGATATTTTAGAATTTAGTATAAAAAAACGTAATTACTGTTAACAAAAATGTAATTTGCAAGTGTAGTCTGCAGTTCAGGCTAATGCCAAAAGTTATGTCAGGTCTGAAAAAAACTCTTCCGTCTTATGACTGAGTGACGCATAGAGCTAGATATCAAGTTAAAATTAATATTTAAGTAGGTGTAGTTTCTATGAGTTTTCCCAAGGGTAGATGTATTCCCGGAAATGCCCGCAAATGAACCCTTAAATTCGACCGGCAACGCAGTTGTAACGTCTCAGGTGTTTTGGTGCATAGGCTACGGCGATTGCCGGGTTATAACAAAAAAAAATTGCATTGACATTAAGTTAGTTTGAATGATTGAACATGACCGAAGTCCTACATCAAACCATAGCTTTTTTTGAGGGGGGAAGAAATCGTCCAATGGCTTCTCCCGCCTTGGTGAAGGCGAGAGGGAGTGTCAGTCTCTTACTGACGAAACACCAGCCCATTCCTTCCCCTGCTTTGCCCCGGTAACCTATTACGTTGTCCGCAACTAAGGGTCTTCTTCTCCTGTTTTGAGCCGGAGCCCCGATAACCTGTTACGATGTCCGCAGCCCCGGATCGGGCATCAGCTCTACTGGCCCCCATCTGTGGTGGTCTCGCTCTTTGAGGCGCGCGCGGAAAGCGACACGCCGTACGCAAACCATAGCTACAATGCTTACTTATCTGTGGAATACAAGAATGCATAGTACTCGATCTTTGCCTGACCTGGATATGCAGCCAATACTTAGATATAATCGATATATCTAGGCTAATCGATACCCTACAATACCACCTCTATAACACTGAGTGCACAAAGACAATTACCCCATATATTGCTGCTATATAACCATAATATGTAGTTATCTATGTAATATATCGATAATATTATATTATATCGTAACAATAAGGATCATATATCGCATATATCTATTACAAACGTATCATTGTGCCTATTACCGGTATGAAGGTTAGCTGTCATGTTTATGACAGGTATGATGTGTACAAAATATACACAGTGTCTGTGTGTATGCCCTTTGACAATATTTAGTTGTTCATGGACGATACACAGTAACTACAAATGTTTTTTCTAGGTATGTTATATTAGCATATCGAGAGGAATGAATTAACATACATAGATAATACATATTAAGTTAGTCTGACTGCGTCGTTGGTCGAGCGGTCGCAAGTACGACTGCCGGAGAAGGCCTCGGGTTCCCGGTTCGGGCAAAGTATAACTAGGTTTTTTTCGGTTATCGACAAAAAATTCAGTAGTAGCACGGTGTCCGGAATTATGCCTAGTATATGGCAATAGCTCACGCACTATTATATGCGACTTATAACACAAATGGTGAAAAGTGGGTGTACGTACCGTATAGCGGCATTACATGCCGAAATGTGCACCTCTGTCTACACTTTGGGGATAAAACGGTGCGACGTTGTGATGTTGTATTAACTTATTAGGTTTATGCTAGCGAACCTTTTAAAGTTAAATCCTTTGGTACCATGGAGTTCCAGTGATAATTTTTTTTTTTTGTAACGCGATGGAAATCCTCATGGACTTCCCACGCCGTGGGGACGACGGAGGGGTGTGCCGGACTCTTACCGGCTAAAACCACCGCGGTGTTCCTCCACTGCCTGTGGCCGTGATCCGGGCTGCCCTCACGGATTCACCGCACCCGGCAGGCGTCGACCTACCGCTCGTTTGCGGCAGGTCCCGCCACGTTAGCGGCCCTGGGAGGCTGCTTCCCTTCCTCGAGTAGCGCGCGTGGAACACTACGCTAACGCCTACTCTCGCCTATACAGCGGACGTCTGACTCCCCCAGTCAGTCGCCCGCAGGCCTTTCCTATGGAGGTCGTAGATCGGCTGCCGCCTCACGGCGCTGGCGATTGGCGCGTCTACGGCGGGAGGGAAGAGATCTTGATTCCCTCTCCCTTTCAGCCGCTTCCTTTGCCAACATGACTTGTTCACAGAAGGAAGCGACTCCGTCCCATGCACTCTCATTGTCGACCATAGCTTGTATAACAGTCGACAGTGAGAGGTCTCTACCGCCGAGTACTGCAATGAGTTCACGGCGCGGCTCTGCCCATGCAGAACATTCTTCGAGCGTATGCCGCGCCGTATCCTCCAAACCACCATCGCAGTGATGACACACCGATGTCTGCTCCCGGCCTATGCGACACAAGTACTTTCCAAAGCAGCCATGTCCGGAAAGTACCTGTGTTAACCGGAAGGTTAGGACACCATGCCCTCTGCCGATCCACGCCTCCATGACGGGACTTACTGCCGCTATAATGGCGTGCCCTGCACTAGGTTGCGCAAGTCGTGTTTTCCACTCCGTCATTGTGTCACGACGGAGTTCAGTCCTTCGTGCCTCAAGAACTCGAGGTGGATATCGCTCGCCCCGGGCAGCCAGCTCTCCGCGCCACCTATATAGTGATGCGAGAGCCTTTGCTTCCAAGTCCCAGGGTGGGGATCCAGCTAAGAGGCTAGCAGCCTCGAAAGAGATCGTGCGGTAACCCCTTATCACTCTGATGGCCATAAGCTGCGAACTTCGCAGTAAAGCGATATTGGGCGCCGTCAGTCCATCCGCAAAAACTGGTGACCCGTAGAGGGCCATTGACCGCACGATCCCCATGTATAGCCACCGGCAAGATGTATTGGGATTCCCCAAATTGGGAAGCAACCGCGAAAGCGCCGCTGCTGCTCCCTCAATCCAGTTGCCGGAGGTGGGGTCCGAAGCTCCAACGACTGTCGAGGACCAAACCAAGGTATTTCATAGTCGAATTGACTGCGATATGAACCCCTCCAACCACAATGTGTGAACCTGCCGGTGGACCCCGCCGAGCCCCATGGAAGCAAATGGCCTCGGATTTATTAAGAGCCACCTCCAGCCCCAGACGCCGGATCCTTGACACGACTTGCGCAACACCTGCCGTCGCCAGTAGCGCAGCTTCACGGTAACTCTTTCCGCGTGCCGTTACCAGTGTATCGTCCGCATAGCACGTACTACAACGCCGTGCAGAAGAGCACCACGAAGTACCCAGTCATACCCGATGTTCCACAGAGAGCGGTCCCAGGACCGATTGTGGAACACCGGTCGATACCTCTCGCCGACCCCAGTTTGAGCACCCGGGTAGATTATTGCCCTCTCCGATAGGTAGGCCTCAACTGTGCAGCGCAGGTAGGTAGGCACTCCATGATACCGGAGTGTTGATACAGCTCCAGGGCAAGGTGTTGAACGCATTAGCGATGTCTAAAGACACCGCCAAGACCACCTCACCCCGGGACACAGCTTCATTCGCCAAGGTCTTCACTTGCATAATGGCATCCACAGTCGAACGTCCTTGACGGAATCCAAACTGGTTGTCTGCCAGATCTGGCCCTTCTGATGATAGGTGCTTAACGAGGCGGTCGGTGATAATCCGCTCGAACAGCTTGCCTACCTCGTCCAGCAGTACGATGGGCCGATAGGCAGACGGAGAGTCAGCCGGGCGTCCTGCTTTCCTGATCAGAACCAGCTTTCCAGATTTCCATTGCTGTGGAAACCGTCCCTGTTCCAGGCATGCGCTCATTAGACTCCGCAGTCGAGGCCCGAGTGCCTCCATTGCCAGAACCCATGCCCGACCAGGAATTCCGTCGGGCCCCGGGGCGGTATTTTTTGCCTTGAGCCGAAGCACTGCCGTTCTTAGTTCGACCTGGGTAACCTCGGGTATTTCGACATCTCTCACGATGGGCGCCGACGGCGGAGCCATAGGTGGTGGTATGTGAGCTTCTCCTGCCGGAAATAGGGCACTCACAATATTTTGCAATAGCTCAGGCCGCAAACTCTGGGTTAATGGAGGCGCCCAAGGGCGAAGCTTACCCCGGACAGCGAGGTATGGGCGTCCCCACGGGTCCCGATTCAGTGCAGCAAGCTGCTGCTTGTGGGCCTCGGCCTTGGCCCGCACAATGGCAATTTTGAGTTCCTTTTTCGCCGCCCTATAGGCGTCATAAAGATTCGCCTCGACGATGTCCGCGTCCGGTGCGCGGAGCCGTCTCCTCCGATATCTGGCATACTGACGCCTCGCCGCCATGCAGGCAGCACGAAGGTGCTCAATGTCTTGAGACCACCAATACACTTGAGTACGCGGGGGCAGTGTTCGATACCGAGGCATCGCCGCATCACAAATGTGTGTCATCGCTGTCTGGAACCACTTCGTTTCTGCGTTAATGTCAGAAGGCCTATCTGGTGCAGACACCCAAGCTTGGACGATGGCAGCTTCACGGAGCAGTTCTCGTTTGAGCTTCTTCAGCGCCCACCGTGGACCAACCTCAACAGGAGCCACTGGACCTGGGCCGAGCGAGGTCTGCGTAGAGACGTCAAATCGGATGTAGCGATGATCTGATAGCGTCTCTACCTCCTCTAGAACTCGCCAATTCTGAACTCGACGTGCAACAGCTGGGGTAGCAAACGTGAGGTCTACTATCGATCCACCCCGCATTCGCACGCACGTGTTAATGGAACCCGTGTTGAGTAGGGTTAACCCATGTTCAATGGCCCACTCCTCGACCTCTTCACCTCGAGCGTTGGTTGCTGGTGATCCCCAAGCAACTGATTTGGCATTAAAATCACCAAGGACTAATAATGGACGAGGATGATAACGACGGATGAATACTTCATTTGCTCTTAAGATTGATTCCTACCTTAAGGCAAGGATAGGCAAGCTATGCTGCCGGTGCCACAAGTATCAAATTTATTTTTTTAATTCTAGTTGTTTATAATAATTTGACAAAAAAATATTTAAATAACTCTTTAATTTATTTCCACCGCATTTTAAACAAAAGTCAAAGCTATTTATTTGTTAATTAGATACATAATAGAAAATAATGATAATTTTGCACTCAATAAAATGTCAGTAAAAATATTTATTCTCATACATTATGTATGCAAACATTATACTCATAAAATCTAATGACTATTATAATTCAATTGAAAAGCTACCTAACGCAGTAGGTAATATGATCTACAATTGTGTTTTCAGAACAATGCCGGCCGTGCAGTTTCCTTTAGAAGAAGAGTACAAGAAGAAGACTCGGATCACTCGAGAAGATATCAAGAAGTTCAGAGACTGGGTGGAGACACAGCCTCATCTGCCAGCAGAACATATTACTGGTATTGTGTACTCTATTTTTCTATTTCTTCTGCTTCTATCTGCAGGTTTGTCTGCTTAGGTATTTAGAAATTTAGAAGACGCAAACGCGTTCTCGTTTCGATTACTTTAAACGTAAAGCAAACTCATACTAAGGATACTGATTGGTTAGTTCATTGGAGCCGGCCAATGAAAGCGCCGAATGCGGTCTCATCTCGATTTCGTTAAACGTAAAAGAAACTCTTACTAAGCCCTCTTCTTTATACAATAGTTGCAAAACTAAGCCCATGTTGTGTGCTAGTGGAAAGACTTATCCAAAGTAGAAAGACCAGTAGAATCACGTCAATAGTGCCTATAAGTCCGCATTTAAGTGGCCACAGCCGACTAGAGGCGTCTCTTCACGCGAAGAAGGCGGGTTGGCGATTCCAAACTTATAATTCGAAATTATAAGCCCAGGTTTGCTCACAATATTTTCCTTCGCCGTTTGTCAGTAGTGTCTAAATATTTTTAGAGAGTGTCATACTAGAAAAGTGTCACATTGGTACTTGCGGTTGGTAGGTTTCAAACGCGGAGCCTCATGCATGAGAAACGGGCCACCACGACTATTACCAGTAGAACCGGCGAATTAGATAATGATATTATACCATAATACACGAGCAAATGCAAACGTACGATAGGGCATTACATTTTTAATATGCAAACCATTGTCGTTTTAAACAATGAGAGATTCTGCTTCCATCTATTGAACGTTGTGTCATGTAATTTTATAACAATGCAATTTAGTTTTTTTATTTCGTTGACATTCAAAGGTAATTATTTTAATTACGAGTAATACTGTGGTGGATCAATGGAGGCTGTGGCTACTTCCTCAATTACACAAATTATGTCGTTTTAATATAATGACGCTGGAATATTATCTGCTATTTTTGTATTTAATGCCTCATTTATCTAGTGGTCGCATGTGGAGGTTTTGGGTTTATTACAGTAGTGTGGAAATGGAGTTTGATGATGTGGCAATATTATATAATGTACACTTAAACGAATGTTTTATTCATTTTTGTCGTATAAAATTACCTACTGACCTAAATACGTTTATGTAGTGTTGAGTAGTTAATTATTATTTACTAGCTAACCCGGCAAACTTCGTGCCGCCTCCAACATCATTTTCTCACCTTTTAAACCTTCCCTAGACTTCTACAAATAATTCAAGACCAAAATTAGCCAAATCGGTCCAGCCGTTTTTGAGTTGTGGCGAACCTAACGTTAATTCACTTTTATATAAGATTAGGACATTATATAAGATTAGGACAACATCTGTTTAACATATTAATTAATCAGTGCATAAATTGTACTCTAACAAGAAATACGTATGCATATTGGTACCAAGTATCTACTCCCCATTAGTTTTCAGACTATCAAATGCTGACTATCAAATGCATTACAAAACTAACAGGTTTAAGACACACTGCGTCCACGCAAACCATCGTTAAGTTTATACAGATTAAGAATTAGAACCTTTTACCTTAAACAAACCTAACTAGTAAATCTAGTATCTAGCGACTAAAGTCTAGTCTACAACTAGTTAGGGAAAATGATCTAGGTTCCACAACTGACGTGGACACTAGAAATCCTTGAACGCACGCAACGTGCTCACGCGCAGCTCGTCGCGGATCGCATGTGTGATTGGCGGGTAAACGACAATTACTAGCCGAGTGCGGTAATGGGGCAATTATGGCGATAATAAAATAGATGGCGGTTTTATAATGGGGGGAGGAGGGGCGGGATGCGTCACTAGATGTTGTGTGTAGCATACCATAAGGTTTATTTATTCTCTTTGAGATTTTTTAAGTAAAACGCCTAATCGAAACGAAAGCGCATTCTTGTAGGTACCCTTTGTATGAGTTTGATTTGACGTTTAAAGTAATCGAAACGAGAACACATTCGGCCAATTCGGCGCTCTGATTGGTTGGTTCATTCGGGGCGGCCAATCAGAGCAGTGAACGCGCTTTCGTTTCGATTATTTTAAACGTAAAACAAATTCATACTAAAGTTACTGATTGGCCGGCTCGAATAATCTACTGCAGGAGACGTCTCGACGTCAATGATTAATAAGCGTTATACAAGAAATATAATTATGTCACCGCGACTTCAGCTGTCTTCTTCCTCGCTCATAATACTGATCTCCTATTCTCACTGTTTCAGACCTGGACCTCATCCTCACCTACCACTGTTGCAGCAGAAGCTCCGAGGTCTCGAAGCAAGTGCTGGACCTCCACTACACTTTGAAGACCCTCTTCAATAACTTCTTCAAAGACAGATATGTGGACGACAAGATTTTGAAGACTTTTAGTTACTAGTGAGTATCTACTTACCCGTTTCATTAAATATGGAGGAGCCATGCTTCGGCATGAATGAGCCGGCTCCAGCGGAGTGGTACCTCGTCCTCACAGAAAACCGATGAAAACAACTCTTGCATTATGTTTTGTTGTGTGAGTGAGGTTACCGGAGGCTCAATTACCCTTAAATTGCTAACCCCCAATAGGCCGGTAACGCACTTGTAACGCCTCTGGTGATATTGTATGTTTGTGAACGTACTCACGACACAGGAGCAAATCCTAGAGTGAGGCAAAGTTTTTTTTTAAAACAAAGAAAACTTTTGGTGTGTAGTCATCATTTTACTACCTGTGGATTTACTTTTAAAAGCAGCTCAAAAAATAAAACACGTTCTTTGAAACATGGCAGCCGGTTTTGATATTAATCTCATGTAGTAAAGACCAAGTAATAAAGACACAATAGGTACCTAATGATATTAACTTATTAAAAAACCTGAAAAACATAGTTTTTGTCAGATACAAACTCCATAAGTTATTAATTCATTAGCTTATTATTTCAGTGTTTATTCAAAATCACTCCTTTTATCCCCGAAGAGGTAGGTAGAGGTGCACATTACAGCACGTAATGCCGCTATACAATGTACACCCCACTTTTCACCATTTGTGTTATAAGTCCCATGTAATAGGGGGTGAGTCATGGGTATTATAACACAAATATTTCAGTGTTTATTATTTAATATTTCGTTGTTTATAATTCCAGTGTCCTGACTCCACTGGAAACGAGAGCGTACGATGAGTCCGCCATCGTGTACTGCAGACTGCTCAACACTGATGTGAAGAACTTCGTCTTCGCTGATGCTATCAGGTAATATTTCCTTTAAAGCAACAAATACAAAACCCTAAAACTAAGGTTGCCAAGGTAGCTCGCCGCCTGACCAGAACCAGATCCGTGCGGACGGCACATCGCGTTTTGCGTGCGCCTAAAAATGCCATCAAAATCAGAGTACCACAAATGGGCCCAGTAGGGCTGATGCCTTATCCGAAGTTGCGGACTACCTAACGGGTTTACTAGGGTCTGACTCGAAAAGCAGGAGTAGGAACGGGGTGTTTTTTAGTCAGTAAGAGTCTGAAACTCCCTCTCACCTCGCCCAATGCGGGAGAAGTCATTGGATGATTTTCTCCCCTTAAAAAAAGGCTGCCAAGGTGTGCACAATTGCACGACTTAAGGATCGAACATGATACCCTTCACTTCGTTCTCACAAGCGTAAAGGTAAGGTAAGGCGTAAGGTATGCAATTACAAATAATTTTGTTGCGTATTTCTACATAAATCAATTTTATGATTATAATGTTCCAGAGCCGTGCTGATGCTGGTGGACATATGGCAGTACGAGGAGGGCACGTGGCCAGGGTTCATGATCATCATCGACCTGGACCAGTGCACGCTGTCCCACATCGCCAGGCTCGACCTGCAGTCCGTGCAGCAGTTCCTATACTTCCTACAGGTACATATTAATGTTTAATAGATGAAACTTATCTTTGTTTCTTTAGGAAACTTACCTATCTCTTTTGTTGATAAAAATCAGTCAGCGTCGCTCATGGACACTCGCATTACTATATAGGTAGGTAAAGGTACAAGTGGTTGGCTGGCTCTTCAAGAGATCGAGAATTTTCGGATTGGGATTGAGGATAGTTTGTTGTGAGGCTGTATTAGGTACTTCAGTCGAGCCTGTATGACTGTACGACGTTTTAAGTAGCACGTATTTTTGGAAGACCCTATTTTATCATCATCAGCCGGAAAACATCCACTGAAAGAAGGTTTCCCCCTTAGTCCTCCACGTAGAAGGACAAGCCGTTACCAGCGACAAAGACCCTATTTAATAAATGTAAAATAACGCCTAATTGGTTGTTGTAGATAGGTAACGTTTAGGAACTCTATTTGATACTTATTTTTCTATAATTCCAGGAAGCCATGTTACTAAAAATCAAAAGTTTGCACTTCTTAAACGCGCCGTCGTTCATGGACAAACTGATGATGATCCTGAGGCCGTTCATGAAGAAGGAGCTCCTAGACATGCTGAGCATCCATCAGATAGGATCCAAGACTATTGGGAAGTTCATGCCGATTGAAGGTCTGCCGAAGGAAGCTGGTGGAGAGTACAAAACTTTGCAACAATGCAACGGTTAGTTGAAAAATATTTTATTAACTGTTTCTGTTAATACCACTTTGATTTTTACATTTAAAAAGGTGCCCTTTTGGGACTTTTAAGTACTTATGGGTGTTGAAGAAGAAAGTTGCACCTTTCAAAGCATCTATTCATTCTTGAAGCCGTTCATACAATTATCTGCCCATATTTCATCATCTGTCCTTTTTGGACATTGAATAATAGTTATTAGAACTAGCACAATAGATTAAAAAATATAAGAATAATTGTAGCAATAAAAAAAGATAAAATTACTCACTTACAATCGATACCAGCGCCCTTTGAACTAAATTTCCTTTTTCCAGATGACGTGTTAGTACGAATTAGGAATGCGAAAGAATTCTTCGCAGAGGAGAACAAGAAACGTGTGGTGGAATCCAAGAGACCTGGCAAGCCGAAGACCATCTCTGATATCTTCGGCGGAGTGGAGGGGTCCTTCAAGAAACTGGACATTGATTGATGAATATAAAACTCTAATTGTATGAATAAAGTAATTTTGTTGTTTGGGCTACTTTCTGTCTTGGTATATTGGTGATATCTTGATAAAATCCCGCAATGGGGAGATAAAGGTGAATACCTCATCGCCATCATCAGCCTGTTTTTATTGAATATAGGATTCTAATAATGATTAAATAGAGCTTCATCTTCAGCTCTTCGCATCCAACCGATACACCACAAAATTCTTACCTTCTTACTACTAGATTTGTCCTTAGGATTAGGGTCATCACATACGTATAGTAACGACACAGACACGGCAACAATACAAAAGGCTATATGTATACGCGCTGTCAGCGCGTGGAACGTGTGCTTACACCTTTTTGTATTCACGACGGCGATTTAATTTCCAAATTGAATGGACTAGTCAACTGCTGGGGTCGTGCCGTTAAAGCGTTAAAAATATATTATGAGCGCCTAGCTTCACTGACAGACAGACTGACGGACAATTCAATTTGACGTTTCAAAAGTGCCTAATTTAGGATTAATTGAAATAAATGCTTTGACTTTGACTTTGACTATTAGTCCCGTGTAATTAAAGGCATTTTATAAGACAACGTACACAATTTCGTACATTATTATTATATTTAAAGTGCAGAAATATAACTTACTGCTCATACTAAAACAGTAGGCTCCGACAGTATCACTGCGATGATTAGTAGTGCAGCATAATTATACCAGTTTTTAATGAAAATTCATTTATTTATTTACTTATTAATCGTGTACCATGGTAGTGCAGAAAAATATCAATTCAACCACTTTTTCGATCACAATATCGATTCTAAGACCTATTAGATTTTATTTTTTTAAATACTTTAACCTCTAGGAAACTTTTTGGGCAATTTAAATTCATAATGTCGTTAGGTAATACACAAAAATACATTTTGAATACCTTTATTTTTGGTACTGGTTTTAGACCGAGATATTTTTATACCAGGTACAAATCCAAAAATCTCGTTGGCATTAATTTGAATTGCAAATAAGGACGATGTCACTGTTTGGTTGTTTTTCTATAGATACTAAACATGTAATTTATAAACAATACTAGCTTTAGCCAGCGGCTTCACCCGCGAAACTCTGGGATAAAAAAGTAGTGTATCTTTTATTTCAAACCATAACCTACCCCTGTTCCAAATTTCATCTCGATCCCTTCAACCGTTTTGACGTGAAGGAGTAACAAACAAACAAAAGAAATTTCGCATTTATAATATTTGTAGGATACCCATAAATACAAATTTCGCAATAAAACGATCCAAAGTACGCATAAACATTATTAATTCGAATAACATAATACTCGTATATCAGAGATGTCAAGAATAAATAATTAATTGTATTGTAAGGGCTATTTCCGTAAAGCGTTGTTAGATGTACTAATACGTAGTTAACTAGTAAGGTCAGACCACGCCCTAATCCGACATTCCCTAAATTAATTCAATGCTATATTATTATGTATTTAGGTAATAAGTCACGTTATTCAAATAGGTGTTTGATTTATACGTTAGGTACCACTGTATCACGTAGAAAGATAAAAAAAGGATATCAATCGTAGGTGAATATGGATTTCAATCGTAGACTGCATCATTGGCCAAGTGGTCGCAAGTGCCACTGCCGGACAAGAGGACTCGGGGTGACTCGGGTTCGATTCCAATATTTTCGAAAATTTCTCAATAGTAGCATGGAGCCTGGAATTGTGCCCAGTATATTACAATAGGCTCACCCGACATAATATAGGTTTATAAGTAAAAATGCTTTATTTTTAGACAGTGCCTATAATAAAAAAAATATGAGATCAAGACACATTGAAACCTAGCGATGAACAACAAAATTATAATAAAATGTAACTAATTAATAAAAATGTCAGCAGAAATATTATTTAATACAAACAAGATTTAGTCATACATAGGTACAAGCACATCAATAATAAATAAACAATAATTTAATAAAACCAATAGGTACCAAGGAAACTTGTAGTCATGCTGATTTTCAACATTTTTTATTCACCTCTAACCTTAGGCACGTTTTTAGCAGTCTAGGAATTAAAGGCCACGCTTTTATTTCTGGTTTCCTAACACGTGTGTGTAAAAACTAGTTGATAATTAGATATAATCGTGATATTGATCATTAATTACTGATTACTTTTATATAAGCAAAAGATGTTAGAAGTTTTTAAGCTTCAATGTTCGAGCTTGAAAGTGATGCTAATTATTGAGAAGCTGATTTTTTTATGATATAAGCCGGTACACGAACCGACGCTTCACCTGATGGTAAGCAGGAGGGGAAGCGGGGAATGGGAAGATTGGGAAAAGGGAGTAATTGGGCCTCCGGTCACCTCACTCCCACAACGAAACGTCGGTTTTAAGTGAGGCCGTGGTATCACTCCGGTCGAGCCGTATTCGTGCCGAAGCATGGGTCTCCCACAGTTAGAAATGGAATAGTATCTAAAAATACTTCATCTATCTGGGACCTGGGTATAAAAATCAATAGCAGGTTTTGATTACCTTGTGAATCAACTGTTCAAATTGTAGTCAGGACCTACTAAACAAGCTTTGAAGGATATAATAACAAGAGTAATAAAACTGAACTTCTCATTTTTCTATTTCGGCTAGTAGTCTGGGAATGTTACCTCAATTGTTTGATATAATATTATACAATGATATTTCAATTGTTTTGTGGTTTATGGATACCGTACTTCTCCTCCGGATCCACACAGCAAAGGTTTATTTTCTTTTTGTCAAAAAACTCTAAATTTTGCATATATTTATGGTAAAAAGGCTAGCTTTTGTAAGAAATATCTTTTTAAATAAGAATTTAGGATTGCTAAATTTGAATTGTCTCATTACGTTAAGAAATGTCCAGCAATCAACGGATTCTGCTATGCAGTAGAGTGTGACTGTGAAACAAGTCTAATAAAGTACTTTTTTTTACAAAATTAATATCCGAGACAGGCAGGACATGATTAATATAAATAAATATATTTTTGCATAATCCTTTCAATAAATCACTTCATGAAAAATAAAAGAACGATCGATTATAGGATTTATTTATGTCTTAAAGGATACTTTTTTTTATTGCAACGCACTTAGTCTATAAAACGTCGATGTTTAAATGAATGAATTAAATTAATCACATAAGTCAAATCGTTAATCGAAATTAACAGCATTTTTTCATCCAATGACTTCTCCCGCCTTCTCCGATGTTAGAAGGAGTGTCAGACTAAAGATCACCTCGTTCCTAGCTGTGCGAGTAAGATGTGCTATCCTCGTAGCATAGGTATCTCCATAGATGCGCCAAAGTAAAGCGCGGCAAAGTAGCTATGCGAGGAAGATGCGTAGCTCGAGTATAGGTACTATGTATCGATGATAGGGAAACAAACCATAGCACGCATATTTCCATATAAAAAACATAGCTTAGTTGAGTCCATTTCCACCAGTGCTAAGCTATGTGCGCCAATGAATATGATAGATGGAAGCCAAACGCATCCACAGCAACGTAGCATATCACATCTCTGGTGGAAAAGCACCATTAATCTAAAATACGGTAAACATTGCCTATCATTTAACCAATTACAATCCCTGGTCACGTTCGGCCGCCGCTGTTATTTTACCTAGTGCGTAGACTATGGCAGGTTCGTAGCGGTGCATAGTTTAGGAGACCGCAACCTACACACAGTGGAGTGTGAGCGACCGCAAGGATTACACGTGTTACATAAATAAATAAATTGTGAGCATTGTTCAGTGTATTTTGTGATTTGAATTTAATTTTTGTAAGCGGTGAGTACAATTTCGTTTGGCAATAATGTTTTTTTTTTATTGTTGCTTTTGTTGTGTTCGGCCCATGGAATTTTTCGGTTCTTAATCGTTTGTTTAGTAGGAAATATTGCCTAAATCTTTGAATGGGTATTTAGAATTCATATTATAGAAAACAGACGTGAAACAACGCTTGCGTTGTGTTCCTAATCCCCGATTCCCCAACAACCCCTAAAAGACAACGCACTTGTAACGCCTCTGGTGTTTCGGGTTGTCCATGGGCAGTAGCGATTGCTTACGATCAGGCGATCTGTCTGCTCGTTTACCGGTTTATACCATAAAAAAGTGTTTTATTAAATTCTCATCTATATTTTCTGTCACTATATGAAAAGTAGCTATTATAGGTTTCAGACTATAATCTATGTCTAAACCTAATTTCATTCAGAACTGCCCAGTAGTTATTGCGTGAAAGAGTAACAAACATACTGACAAACTTTTGCATTTATAATATTAGTGGGATTGGTTAGAAACAAGATCGTAGGATATGATTATAATTTATATATCCATGTTATTACATAGAGTGATATTATTATTAAACACTAGAAACAAAGCTTTAATTTATTTTATGTCTTGCATTTGAAATACTTACAATAAAATTAAAATGTGTGGGAATTAAGACATTAAAATAATTTGTAATAAAATCTAGTCACACTATCTACCTACATCATTCGAAATCTAGTGCTTTTGTAACAAAGTGTTACCTAGATATATAAGTACATATATATCCTCTAAGTCATCTCTTACAACCTGCAGGAAGGCTACGGCTATTTACAATTTGTTTTTTTTTTGTAAACGTTTCCCCACACTAGGAATTACTCCTGTATCGTGGGTGCGTTTACAAATATACAATTTCATAATATGCTCATGACACCCAGACCCGAAACAACAATTTGTTGGGTCGCACAAATAGTTGCTTCGTGCGGGAATCGGATCCCCAACACGTTGCATGGCAGCCAGTTGCCCAGCCACCGCGCCCGTGCAAGTGCAAGTCAAATGTATTTGACCACACAGCTGTTACCTAGGTAACCTAGCTAGTATTTACTCGTATGTTCAAATAGAATCAGATAAAGATAGTGTGGTTTTACTAAGATAACCACATAGATTAGATTTTATGACCAGTAATTACACACGGAGCACCATATTAGGTACATGTTTATTTACACTACTAGTTACTGTAATAAGTGCATGAAATTATATGATATCTATCGGTACAATTATGTACACGAAGGTGCATGAGTATACCATTTAATAACTGTATTGTATATTGGTAAATAAATATAAGAAGTCAAAGTCAAAATCATTTATTTCAAATAGACCAGGAAGGCACTTTTGAACGTCAAAGTAAATATAATAATATTAATAACGTCTGTCTGTCGGTCAGTCCTCTAGTGAAGCTATTTGCTCGTTCCAAAGTGTAGATTCCTATGAAGAAGAACGAGCAAGAAACTCCATAGGTTACTCTTTTTCAATCAGATTTACAATATAATTCTTGGTTACATTGTTTCGATTACTTCAACTATGTGAGAACAATGTAAAACTAATATTCAGTCAAAGCGATAGAAAGAGAATATAACCTAGAGGACAATAAAATTTAATGCAGTCTGGAGCTGACCAATCCCAGTTGACAGAAGTTATTTTATCTTCCTTCTTTTAAAACATAGGTCAGTTTTAACCTGCTGGCTGGAAGGGACTCTATAGAAATAATTGTGGAGGCTTATGTTCAGACTTTGACGTCTTGTGGCTAATTCTTAGACCATAATATCGTAGCGGGTTTTACCCAATAATATATTGTTGTCAAAAGTTCATTGGGTTCATTGACTTTTATTTCCAATACATGTCTCCTACCTACCTACCTACCTATACATATAGCTGGTTTTTGCCTATCTAATTAATTTTAAAGCACAAAATAACTCTGATTTTGTGAAAAAAAATATTTATCGGTCTTTTATACTATAATCAATGGCCAATCTCAATGCTTGCTTAAGTCTTTGACTTTCAATAGAAAACTGTTGAAGGAAAATCCTCCGCTACCTATTAGTAATTAAATGTGTGAGAACTGTGAGCCTCAGAAATAAATTCACTTCTACGTTATTCTTCTTAGATTTAAGTCCTTCAAACCTCAAGAAGAGATTTAGATAGGCCCAAATATCTACTAAATCTTGCTCTTTCACAATATACTATGACCATTAGACAGTTACTATTCGTGCGGCCTAGTGTCAATGACCTCAGACTAGCCACGATCCAGTTTGGGATAGTCAAGGACATCCACATACCTAGCAGAAGTTCCTACCATCCAACTATTCGCATAAAGTTGTGATTAGTCTAGTCTAGCTTTAATTTCGAAAATAGTCCCTACTTAGTAAATTAGGTGACTGATTTTCCACCAGAGATGCGCTACGTTGCTGTGGATACGTTTGGTATCCACTAATTATTATTACACCACCGTTATACTCTTATTGACTAAAAACTACCCTGTTCCTACTCGTGCTCTACGAGCCGGAGCCGATAACCCGCTAGGCAGTCCGCAGCTCTGGGTCGGTTATCAGGCCTACTGGGTCCATCTGTGGTGGTCTGATGGCTTCTTGAGGCAAGTGCGGAACGCGACACCTAGGTTCACTATACAGGATAGGAATAACAGCAAAATTCATTCAGTGGGTAACTTCTAAGTCCAAATTGTACCTACCTAATGCTGTAGATATATAAAAATCAGCTGAATTAAATTTGTATTGTATTGGAGATCAATTACCTAGTTACAATGATAAATTAAGCACATATAGGTAGGAACCACAACGCCCTAAGCTAATGCTTAGGGCGTTGTGCCCTAATGGGCACAACGTAACTAAATAGGTACATGGCGTGAAGTGATATGATATGACTTAGAAAATAGATATTACCCACTACAAAGTATTTGGTAAGAGCAACAATTAGCATGTCCCTGGCAGGCAGTTTTTATTTATTTGACAAATTAGCTTGTACCTACAATCCTACATACAGCATACAGATTACTCGGTATGTAGTTATAGATAAATGGCGTGTTTAACCTATTAATCAAAAGATGGAACAAAATCTTCGTCATGCCTATTTTTTTAAATGGTTCACAGGCTATTGTTAATCGTGATGAAATAAAATTGGGTAAAAAATAACTAGTCTGTCAGTCAGATGATAATTTACGCGTCTAGTATTTAGACGCGTATTTTTATTTTGACATATAAGGATACAATACTTAGATGAAACCTGAAACGGATCCAAGTTTAGGAGGTCGTTTTAAAATCTATATACTATACTTTATTTTTACTAATATATAAAACTGAAGAGTTGGTTTGTTTGCTTGAACGTGCTAATCTCCGGAACTACTAGTGCGATTTGAATAATTCTCTTTGTTTTGGATAGCGCATTTATCAAGGTAGGTTATAGGCTATAAAACATCACGCTACGATCAATAAGACCTGAGCAGCAATTAATTAATATTTTCTTAATCTTTTATTAAAAGTCGTTGACATGAGGTTCCCACAACCTTTAAGAAAAAATGTTGTATTCATTGTCGGACATTTTGTCTTATAATCGCATTAATGATCTAGTCGGTGTAACTAAGCAGGTAGCTTCAGATGTTATCTTCTTTTGTTTATACCTAAATTGTAAACTAAGATAACAATGCGACTTGAAGTTTACTTGCCAGAGCTATTTATTGGTTTTATTGTACCAGTTAGAATAAACAGGTGACTATTGTAAGTTAAGCTTATTTCCTAGATTCGTAAAGTGTATATCCATACATAAATGGGAAAATGTGTTTGTTTGTTTGTCCTTTCTGCACGTTGCAACTCGGAGGAGCAACAGAGCGAGTTTATGAAAAATGTTTTTTTGTATTGTGTTTTGTACTTTTGAATTGAAACACTAGCGCCCATTCCAATGAACTAATTGGTATGGAGTTTGGCTTTATATTCCGTACTCTGAATGCTGTATGGTTTTGACATTGAATAATTGGATAATTATTGAAATGTTATTGGATTGACATTGAGATTAATTTTAAGAATAGGAAGCGCCCTGATTTAAGCACGATGTTTACCAAGAGGTTTTGATAAAAAAAAACTTAGAAATAAAGTGTTACAGCTTCAAATAGTTTAAAATGATCACTTTCTTAGGATATTTTGTTATTTACTTAGCTAATATACATACATACAAGTCAGGTTAACCTTCCTTAGCCAGACAACAATTTATAAAAACATTTCTTCTCCATTGTTCCAGCAAAATGGCTATAAAAGGCATATCCTTAGAAGACGAGTACAAGAAGAACACGGGGACCACTCCAGAAGACATCAAGAAGCTACGCGACTGGCTGAACACGCAGCCTCACCTGCCCGGGGAGTATATGACAGGTAGGCAAGACCAGGGGAACTGGAAACGATGGTAACGCCATTTGTTATCTTTGTCTAGATTTGAGGGAAAGGTGGAATAAGACGTGTGTGAGTTCAAATACGAATCAGCTAGGCTATTCTGTAACTTTCAATTTGAAAGATAGAAATGAATTGATCGCGGTCTGCAATAGGAATAATGTCGACCAATGACGAGCGAGAATGGTATCGAGCTCTCTTCGGAAGTGATGGTGATAAGCTTTATATAATCTGATGTTGTATATAACCAAGGAACTTCTGAAACAATGAATTTATTTTTGCAAATAGGCTACAAAAGAGCAATTTTACACGTCAAAATGAATATAACTACATATATATAAAAAAACTCAGAAGTCATTGTGTCTTTTCGTATATAAGTACCTGTGCTTTCCCGCTGATCTCTACAAGATATCAACGAGAGATACACCTGCTAAAGCGTAATGTTATAGGTAATAGGTATAGGTACTAGGAAGTTCTGTGGTCTGACTATCTTCATACATAATTGTTTGATGCGGTAATCAATCATTAATCACCACATACTTATAAATTATTTATGTACGAGTATATGCAGCGTGTCCCTTGAGAATCCATGAATGGGTAATGTTAGAAACCTGTCGATATGTAGGTAGGTATATGTATACGGATGCAATATTATTCTGCTATCTACAATCTACATAGCAAGTATCTTACTTTGTGTGTGTTTTATCTACTGACCATATTATGCATACGCCTTTTATATTTATTTACCTTACAAATGTTGAAAGGTACCTGGAGTTATAACTATAAAATTAAGCTTTGTTTTTTATGGGGGAAAATTTTAAACTTATTATTAAGGGGAAATATCAACCAATGACTTCTGCCTTGGGTAAGGCGAAGGGTCAGAAGAAGTCAGACTCTTACTGACTAAAAACCACCCCCGTTCCTACATCTGCTTTTCAAACCATAGCCCCGGTAACCAGTTAATTCTAATTCTCTATATCGGGCATCAGCCCTACTGGGTCTACACATGGGGTATGTGGTGGTCTGACGGTTTTTTAAGTCGCGGAACACAATACATATGCCGAACGAACAGTTTTTATTATCTAGCTAAATACCTAATGAAATATATTGTATAATTCCCTAGGTATCTACCATACACCTAGGTATATGTAGCATAACAAACACACAGTAGCCTGAATAAACAACTCACATATTTACCGTCACTCATATTTAAGTACTATCCAATTAGAAGATAAAATACTGGCCTATAGGACGAGGAAGTGTGTTAATGTCAGCTTATTACATCCAGCCTTGATCTGCGCCATTTTTTCTACCATTTAACTGACTCGACACTTCTTGCGATAAACGGTAGACAAAAAACATAATTTAGCATAATGCAACTGAGATAAGTGTTTAGTTATGTTCAATGCATTCGATATGCATATAAACAATGCAATCGTCTCTAATTAATCTAATTAAGTACATTTATCATTGTGTTTTTTCAGTCTATGTACAGACCTACGTTTACCTACTTAACACTCCACGGACTCCACCTACCTAAGTCAAAGAGCCGTCAGACCACTACAAATGGGACCCAGTAGGGCTCATGCTGCGGACTACCTACCGGAACACAAGGGCTCCGAGTCGGAAAGCAGGAGTAGGAACGGGACGGTTTATAGGCCGGGACTCCACCAAAGCGGAGATGTGTGCGGTGTGCTGTGTGCTGTGCGAGAAGAGATGTTTTTCAGCTCGCGGGACTCCACCAAAGCAGAGATGTGTGCGGTGTGCTGTGTGCTGTGCGAGAAGAGATGTTTTTCAGCTCGGGTGCGGGGCGTTGAGTGCTCAGTACGCATTCTGACACGGCCGGCCGGCGCGCGCGCGGGGTTCTGCGGGTTGCTAGCGGGCGAGAGGGGGGAGGGTGACATCGCTCACTGCACGCCGCTCACATCTCTCGTCTCCACTGCGCGTCGTCCGCGCACAGCTCACATCTCCGCTTCCATCGCGACATACAAATATTACACATCTCCGCACAGCGATCTCCACTGAAGCTGAGCGGAGAGGAGACGTGTCAATAACTCAATTCTATTGGTTGTTTAAAAAACATCTCCTCTCCGCTCGTCTCGTCTCCGCTTTGGTGGAGTCCCGGCCTTAGTCAGTAAGCCCTCTCACCTCGGCGGGAGAAGTAATTGGATAATTCTTCCCGCTCAAAAAAAAAGCCCTAAGTGTACCCACTTAGGTTTTTTACTTTTTACTTTAACTAAGTGTAAATTGTAATGTCTGAGAGCCTAGAGGTGGAACCTTGAGAACCCTGAGAGCGCCCTAAGCAAGCACCTCATATGCGCACCTAATTAATTATCTTTGGCGGCGTCTGTTTCTGTAACCTGGCACTTGCCTAGTTTGACTTAATTACGAATATTTTTTTTGTCAATCCCAATGACTTTTCTTTTCTATTCAAATAACCAAACAAAGATTAAATGACAGAATAAACAGTAGAGATATCTTACTACCTAGCTATGCCTAGATTCTAAACGGGGTTAAAAGTTAAACATGAAGCAATTAGACCCGGTACTAACCACCTCGTTTTGTTATTAAAATGTCATTAAATAGGATTACCTACAAGGAAACACGTAATAAGGCAGCGGTTAATGCAGTTAGTTTATTAGCTTCTTGTGCCCTGTAAGAGACAGTCTCGTTGATCGACTAGCTGCAAGCGTGACTATTGAAGAAGACGTGTTTGGCTCAATATCTAGACTGAACACGTTTTTTTTGAGTTTACTAGTAATGGCGTAGGGTTCAGCAATACATGACAACAGGGTAGATGACTTATTTTTATTTTAATGTCCTTCTTGTACATTATTTAAAAAAATTACACACGTATTTTTTATTTTCGTACGGAAACAAAAACTACTTTTGACGTTATACTTACTGATATAAAATATCGTGTGACGTCACTCCTAGGTAGGTTACATTTTATACGTAGAAATAACGTATTTGCTCCCACTCCTAAACTTAGGTACATTCCTTTTATCTAAGTAGATATTGTTATTACCATATAAGACAAATATAAAATACATGTCTAATTATTTTTTCATTAGGTATCGTAAGTGACCCGGTTGTGGCCACTTTAAGAATTTTGTCGACTTTGAGGCTTTCTTAACTTATAGTTTTTATTATCACGAACATATTTCTTGTAAAAAGTCATTTAACATGTATTAACCTTGCTTAAGAAAACCCCTCTTTTAAAGAACGTCCAATAGAAAAATAACTGTATAAAAAAGAAAAAAAAAGGGAGTTTGTGCCATTTTTGGCCAGATTCGTGCCATTTCTGGCCACGGTCGTGTGCCAGTTCTGGCCATCAAAAAATACTATAAAAGTAATCAAAATTTATTAATTAAATTGGACATTTTACAAACAATGATTTTTATTTAGTTTGGAAAATATGAAATATTATTACTTCACTTTAATTTAACTTACAAATAAAGAGATCAACATTTATATGACGTTGATAAAAGCTGCAAAGTAAACTGACCTCCCCTTTGTGTGAAGGCAATTTATTGCATCTCTGAAAATGAAAAATATGTATTTGTTGATATGTAAAGCCAAGGAAAAAAAGCCACGATAAAATAAAGGGGAAGAAGTGGGGTGTCTATGTACACCAGTTTTGGCCAGCCATGTGGCCAAAGATGGAGAAATTTCCTAATTTTGTCTCCATTAGTGGCCACCTTCTATTAACCTCACTTCAGAAACATAGCGGCAAAATAACTTTAGTTTCATTTAGACAATATATTCTTAATGTAGTATTAACATAAACATCCAAACAATAAGCAAAGATTTAAAAAATAAAAACCAAATCCTCACCCGCTCGCCTTAACCTTTTTGTTAAGATCTTAACAATTTCACCCTCAACTAAAAAGAATGACTTGTTGCATCGAAGTGAAGTTTGACACATTAAAGCTGCCAACGGTATCAGTGTCTACAATATTCAATATTTTAAATACTGTACATCACAGAGTAATTTATTTGTCCATGCCTTAGTTATAAATATTTAAAGGCCCAAATGGCCACAAAGGGGTCGATGGCCACAACCGGGTCACTTGCCCTACCTAACTGACGGACCAAATAGATAGATTTTTCACACCCCGTCATCATGCCTATTGTCACCGAATCATACTCGAAATAGTCGACGCCGTATCACTTATTATTCAGATTTAACTTATTATTCAGATTTAACTTATTATTCAGATTTAACCAGCTAAATACACATTTTACCAATCGACCTTCCACGTAATCTCTAAGGTACCGACAATACAATACATACATGGGTTGGGTCCTATTCAATTGCCTCAAAACAGTGACACTACAGTTTTTATAATTTACCTAATAGCTAGCTATTTATTGTATTTTCAGTTGTTTAAAAATCAATTTAAAACACATTATTTCTGCTTATTTGGCGAAAAATGCAAATAAGCAGTTTTATAAACAATGCTTTATTTTGTACATAATCATAGCTTACTCGTGGGAACTGCTGTTATAGTGCAGTGAGTGGCAAATCGGTTGGTGTTGACACGTGTCACAAGTTCGATTCGCACAGTGAACAACTCAACTCATTCACACTGTGTGATCTACAAAATTCGTTGATTAAAAATGCAATTTTGTCTGAGTAGGTAACTCCAAATGTTAAGCCTTTAACTGCCATCAGAAAACTGTTGAAAGCAAATCCTCCACTAACGTAGGTCACCGGTGATCTACGCGGCAGTTAACGTGTTAAGTAGGTAACTGTCTATCAAACTTTGTGAAGGTAATTTTAATCGTTATTCAATTTAGTAGACTCGTCTAGGTAAGCATGTTTTAGTATCACGTGTAGCACCAAGGATTTTCTCACTTAATGAGCCAATCGCGTACTGCTTCATTTATTATTAAACATTTTTTGTCCAATCAGGATTTAAATTTTTTGTAGATACCTAGATACTTTTTTGGTTGCGACCTTTAAGTTATGTGTTATTATTAGATACCTTAAAATAAACACATGTAGGTACCTACACAACATATTAATCAAGTAAACATAAAATATGTTTCTTATTTTATTTGGTAAACTACAACTCATAAACGGCTGCACCGCTATTGATGAATTTTGGTACAAAGGCTTTTCGTTCGTTGCTATGATTACCTATTGTTATTGATGCGAACGGAGCCACATACAACTGTTTATTAGTTTTAGGTTTTTTCATTGTTTGTGATGTAAACTTGGTTCCTCTTTGGATCTGCCGGTTAATGACACTTGAAATAAATGTTTAATGTTAAGTATTCAACAAGTTAAACTATTTAGTAAGTTTGCAATCAGTATGCCAGTCAGCCAGTATTGTATGCCAACTTGCCAAGTGTAGGGCTACCTATCACTTCGCTACATCTATTGTTGCGCGATCATTTTGCAATGAACAATATTTTGTTATGGCTACCTACCCTATTTGAATCTAGATTAGGTTGGAACTATTTTTTATGGGACAGGGTCGCAAATGATCCCCGCAATAGGTGGCAGAGGACTTGGGGAGTTACAAATGTGTAGTCGGCCTGTGGGTATTAAAGGACAAGGTTGGATTTCCGCAAATTTGGCGGAACACAAAGTTACTGCTTTGTGTTTCTTGATCTACTCACTTCACTTACTGACTAAAAACCACCCCCGTTCCTACTGCTGCTTCGAGACGGAGTTCCGCTAACCCGCTAGGTCGTCCGCAGCTCCAGGTTTTCTGTGAGACTGGCATCACTGGTCAAGCCAGCAAGAAGCATGGCTCTCCCTCGTGAATAAAATTATGTAGTAAGTAGTAAAAGTGCGTAGAATACGTACTAAAAGTATTTAGGAATATAGGTAAGTCCTTACTAACTTTGGTGAAACTTCATTTTTAGCTTCGTGTCTCTTAAATCTTTCCTTCTAAATTTTCCAGATCTGGACTTGATCCTGATCTACCACTGCTGCGAGCGCAGCGCGGAGGTGTCCAAGCAGGTGCTGGACCTGCACTACACGCTGCGGACGCTGTTCACCAACTTCTTCAAGGACAGGGCCGTCGACAACAAGACTGAAGATAATCTTCATAAAGTGTAAGTGGCTACTGAATGTAACTACCAAAAACCATACCAAAAATCATAAGTTGTTAAGCACCTAATGCCGATGACGTGAGTGAAGTAAGATCTGAATAAGGGACTACGCATTTAGGTTTCTCAAACCTTTTGAATTTTTAGGAAAGACGATAGGTGGATGGTGTTTTGAATTTCAGCAACTTGACACCTAATGAAGTTGGGTAGAGTTAAAGATTAGGGGTTGGTTTGGGCTAACTCACGTTAAGTAATACTAGTTAAGTTATGGTTTTTCAATGTCCTAAACACTAACACTAACTGAGCGTAGAGATGATGGCAAACCCGCTTATGTAGAGGAAGTCTCAGTCTAATAATGAACCTGTCATTGTATGTTGGTGTATCTAAACATGGTCTGTTTATATATTCCAGGTTACTACAACCGCTCCCCACGCGGTCAGTAAATGGCGACGCAGTATTCTACTGCCGGCTGCTGGACTACGAGCCAAGAAACTTCGAGTTCGCCAAGTCACTCAGGTTTGTAGACACTAGCACATCATGCTATCCTAAACTATTTTAAGGGATTATCGGCTTTATTACGAGGCAGGAAAGTTGAAAATCGATTGACGACAAGACTAGCTTCATGTGAATAGTGTATGGAAATTGTTGTATGATGTGGATCAAGGTATCTATTTTAATAATTTTGACTCCAGGTCAGTGCTAATGATCCTGGACCTGTGGCAGTTCGAAGAAGGCACGTGGCCAGGGTTCGTGCTGATCTTCGACCTGGACGGTCTGAAGCTAGGACATCTCACCAAGCTCGATGTGCAGACTATACAGCAGTTCTTGTATTATTTACAGGTAATGTTTAGTTTTAATGAAACGTGTTTATAGTTTGGTCTGTTCTGAGAATTTAAGATATACCTATTATAAAAAAACTATACCACTACCGCGGATTGCCTAGGTGGTGACTGGGTGACTGGGGCTTCGGCTCGAAAAGCAGGAGTAGGAAAAACCGGCCAAGTGCGAGTCGGACTCGCCCATGAAGGGTTCCGTAACAGCAAGTAGATGACATAATATAAAAGTTGTAAAATAACTTGGTTTTACATAGTGTTTGTATGGACGACAAAGTTATATTTGCGGTTTTTGAAAATGTTTAATTTCTCAAAAACTAATAATGATATCTCGTTCAAACCAATTTTCGATTTTTTGACGAATCTATAAGGGTTCCGTTTTTTGCCATTTGGCTACGGAACCCTAAAAAGGGTAAAGCGGGGTGTTTTTACTCAGTAAGTCTGATACTCCCTCTCGCCTCCCTCAAGGCGGGAGAAGACAACGAGTAATTAGCTCCCACTCCCTTAAAAAAATTACTGATTACCATGATAACTACAAAAATTATAAATACATAGGTAGTTACCTAACATCTAAGTTATTAAATAATGTAAGTACGGAATCATTAGGCATTCTACTGATATTAGGAACCAAGCACTAGATTTGAACTCCATTTCTGTGGGAGATTTATATAAAAACTTCACTAACTATTCACAATAAAGTTAATTCATTAAAACTTCTGTTTCCAGGAAGCCATGTTAGTAAAAGTAAAAGGGCTCCACTTCCTAAACGCGCCGTCGTTCATGGACCGGCTGATGATGATGATCAAGCCGTTCATGAAGAAGGAACTGCTGGATGTACTGATCATCCACCAGATCGGAGCCAAGACCCTGGACAAGTATGTGCCGATGACGGGGCTGCCTAAGGAAGCGGGCGGCGAGTTCAAAACGTTTGATGAATGTAGAGGTAAGAGGCAGTAGTAATAAGATTGAATACTTACAAGCACTTATGTATTTCCATGAGGCATAATTTGTTTTAATTAACGAGTACTTGTATGAATAGATAAAATGGATGGAAGCTAAAAAATGGATTATTGCAGTTAGGAGTGTGCTAGACGAAATTATATCGTCAAAATGTTGAACTTTACCTACAGACTATTTCCCAGGTTTCCAGTCATGATTTTTAAAAAACACTAATTTTCCGAAATCTCTCATAAAACGTTCTATTTCAGATGAAATGCTAGCCAGACTAAGAGCAAACAAAGACTTCTTCATCCAAGAAAATAGGAAGAGAGTTGTGGAATCCAAGCGACCTGGCAAGCCAAAGACCATCTCCGATATATTCGGTAGCGTGGAGGGATCCTTCAAGAAACTAGACATTGATTAACTTAGAAATACTAGCTTAGGTACATAACTAATGCATTATTAAATAGTGTTGAAACTTTAATCTTTGTTGTGGCCATTAACCATTTAATAAAAATGTTATTTTATTTTAAGAAAGTTTTTAATTGGTTAGGTGTGTTTTGTGTCCATAAATAAAAATCCAAAAACGTTTATTTAGCAATATATTTCATAGAAATATAAATGCCGACATTTTACGCTTAAACCATAGAAAATGGAATAACGACCAGCGCCGCGCAAGCTGAAACAATGAGAAGAACAGAGTTATTGCTTGAACTTAAGGAAGAAAAAACTTAAATGTTTTGTGGAAAAATACATCAGTTTAGGTAATTAGCAGCAAGGACTTTCAGTCGAAAGATGGTGTTGTTTGAAATCATCATTAAAAATATATGTATAAAGAAATATCACTAATCTTCCAAAGGCAATCAGATTCACTATTTCACTTAGCATAGTTAGTAATCATTTGAATAAATGATAACAATCATAATAATGAAATGGAATCTATAGAAGACTAAATATGGAATATATCAAAAATCTAATCCTACAATAAATAAATGTACAATACATAGATATAACTCACCTGCGAAGTGCATTTAGTCAAACAGACCGAAGCCCATGTCCTCATCTTCTGATTCAGACTCCTCCTTCTTGGTCTCCTTCTCTTCTGCAATGATAAGAGAGGGAGTTAGCACAGAGTAGAAGATAGAACAGTGTATGTGATGTAGTAGATGCGTCAGTTATGGTAAGTAGCAGCACAGGCTGTCAGTCGAAAGATGGTGTTGTTTGAAATCATCATGATAATGGATTCGTAGTATTTATCATATCAGAAACAAATTTGATTGTGTAAAAGATTGACTTGAAATATGATTCAACTGTCTCACAGTTCACTAGTGTGATAGTTGACCGCATGGTAGTGATTGCATCTAGTTATGCGATAACATTAAAAGTACACTGGATCATTATGCTATTTCAAAATAAAATTGTGACAAATAAGGTTTTCTTGTTACATGGTATTCAAAACCAAATCTACTTAAATATGACAGATATTGAAGTGTCTCTCTCTCATCTTCTATATGAAACATAGAATAAAACTAATAATAGTAAAGTGGTAACATACCCTTCTTCTCCTCGGCGGCAGCAGCAGCGGGCGCGGCTCCACCGGCGGCGGCCGGGGCGGCGCCACCAGCTGGCATGGACGACAGCTTCTCACGGCCTAAACACATTGATCAAACAATCCATTACTATGTAAATCAAGCGGAAATTTAACAGTGACTTCAAACTCTTGAAAGCAAACAAAGTAGTGAAATAAAACTACGTATTTTGTCAAATTACATTCAACAGACTGATTTGCAGGTTAAGTTTATATACTAAAAAAACAACTTTTTAAACTATTTGATTAAGATCATTAAGTGAATAAAACTATGCATTAACCACTCAATTACTACCTACTGTATGAGACAACAGAATAACAATATAGCTCACTTTGATAGTATAAGCTCTTTTCCATTATAAATCTGGCAGGAAATCAATGCTACAATAATGTTACCATGTGCTTTCAGCTTCTTCAGACAATAAGATTCACAATCAAAGCTTACCTTGCTCGATCAGCTCCTCAACGCTCTTGCCATTGAGCTCGGCGATGACCTTCTTCAGCTTCTCACCGTCAGCCTCAATACCAACGGAGCTGAGGATCTTCTCTACGTCCGCTGCTGCTGGGGACGCCTTGCCGCCGAGCACAGCCAGTAAATACGCGGCCACGTAACGCATTCTGATGATAAAATCATAAATTAATAACTGCTACATAAAGATATATGCAATAAAGATGAACTTAGATTCTAAATCAACAGTAAATAATAAGTTATTTTAATAAGTAGCATTGACAATAATGTAAAAGTTATCAGAAACACGTTTTTCTATTCTTAGTATGGATTTGTTTACTTTTGATCTGATGCAGATGCATCTTGCAATAATGTTATCAACTTGGCAATGTATTTTGGCAATATAATTGCGCGCGTTTCGAACACTTGTAAAGTTTGGGAGACTTATTTATAAACGAGGAAATACGCACTTGGATCATACATGCACACTTAGAGGTTAGGAATAAGTGTAGAGAGAAGTTTGAGGTTGTTAGATAAGGAATTTCAATTGAAAATGCTAGCAAAGTAATAACTTCGAGGACAACGACTTAAGTAATTATTTTTGTATAAGTAATAGCTTAGGTAATAGAAAGAGATCGTCATAAACTTACGACATGAAAACATTGTCAACACATGGTTCCAAATTGTGTAAATTCGGTTGGAAATGTTTGGAATGAGTGAAATACCTGGGTCCAGCTTGGGAGGAGACATTTTACATTAAGATTAAGAACAATATGATGGATATTTGACTCGAAACACACTCGAGACTTAGCCGCTGAAAGTGCAAGTTCAGCGCGCATTACCAAAATCCAAGTTGATCACACAATATACACTACCATCGTGCAATAAAACGTTTCACATATATTAATGGTGCACTAAACATTATAATCACAGTAATATTTTATAATTTACACTTACTTTTAAGTCGCTTTGACACGAAACGTGTGATGCCGAAAAATAAACGTTCGTCTTGAACAAAATGTCAAGAGGAAAGAGGGCGGGGAATCGTCGGTAAGTTTGACAGTTTACGCTCAAACGTCAGTTAGTAGTGTTGCCCTACTTAGGCGATTATTAAATCGATTATGATAAACTGATTTTGAGATTTGATATTTTTATAGTTTTAAGTACATAACTTAAAATTGTAAAATAATAAGCATATTTTATAATCTTTCTCGAACAGTTTTTATGAAAACAGCGTTAATTCAGAATGTCACAATATTTTGACATTGAAGTATTATAAACGCAATATTATTAAAGAATATTTCTTCAAATAAAATAAACACTTGTTAAGCTATGAATTTATAATTTAAGTTTGTTATTTGACATTTAATATTATAATTAAGTAAATAATACTTATGTCATAAGAATTCATAAAACGTCTACTTCATGAGTTCAAACTTGAACCGGTAGATGGCGCTATGTGTGCCGTAGTACAAAGTTAATAAGACCCAATCATCACACCTTTAATATTGTAAAAGGGTGAACAGTGGTTTCTTTCTTTAGTATTAAATTGTTTTAATCTTCATGGTTTTCGTTATCTTTCATTATTTTTACGGTTTTAATGGGCATTATTGTATGATCAAGATTAAGAGTACGTACCAAATACCTAAATCAGATCTACCGGACGTCAGGAAAGGCGTTAAATGTTAATTTATTACTAAAGGGCGCAAACAGTCAAAAGTCAAGTAAAAATTCTTGTCTGTGCTTAAGTACTTTACAGCTGATATCAATGTAAACTATAGGCTCTTTAATATTACCATCAACCTGTGTAAGCTTATCAATCAATCAACAGCGCGCTGCGTTACTGTACCTACGTCGGTATGAGTTTGTTTCGCAATTATTTTAAGTGTAAATACAAACAAACACGCTAATCCAAGAATATTTAAACATGAATGAACATAGGTACTACTCAATACTGATGAAAGCTAAATAGTAGATACCTACACTTTGTCAAACGTAAATATTGGATTAAAAGTTAAAATCATTGATAAAACCCTGGTAGAATTACCTAAACCATGTAAATGTAAATCTTTAAAAGTATTAATTTACCTAATATTTTCAATGCAAAAAAAAAGTTAGTAACGGCCGAATTTGAATTCCTAAATCGATTAAATGATGACTCTGTTTTTAGGCATCTACCAAGTCATTTTTATTTAAGATGAAGTTATTTAGCAACATAAATGTTACATAAAGCTAAAACCTAAGTGGCATCGTCAATTAAAACATTTTTAGGCAAACCTACTTGTACTTTGTTATGGCTGAAGGCAATCATTCCATTGAACATACCGCGGGGTAATCCCAAATTACAGATAAAAATGCTCAGAACAAAAATAAAACACAAATAAAATGGAAGATATTTGTTCGTATTATTTGTTTCATTTACACAACGTATTTACCTACAATTTCAATATTTACATTTCGTGTTGGTTCTACGTTTTTAATAATCATGTTTCAGGTTAAAATAAATTTTTATTGGACGTGGATTTGGACAGGTATTACGGCATTGTGATGAAGGTATGCAGAGTAGGAATAAAAATTATTAAGGACAGAATGTTTGATTGATTTAGTCAAGTGTGGGAAAGCCATGCTTCGACACGAATGGGCCGGCTCTAACGGAGTGATACGGCTTCCCAGAAAACCGACGTGAAACAATGCTTGTGTTGTGTGAGTGAGGTTACCGGAGGCCCAATTATCCCTCTTACCAAACACCGATTCCGCAACAACCCTTAATTTCCTTACCCTTAAAAAGCCCGCAACGCACTTGTAACGCTTCGGGTGTTTCAAGTGTCCATGGGCGGCAGCGATTGCTTACCATCAGGTGATCCGTCTGATCGTTTACCGGCTTATAACATAAAAAAAGTTAAGAATCGAGTTTATATCAGACATCCAAGTTTACCACGATGATCTAACAGCAAATTAGGAATAGAGCTCCCAATATTTAATGCAGATGCCAATCGCATGTCAGTGCCGACAATTCGCTCCAAGCAATGCGTATGTGCGTCTGGCATAATGTGGGCATAATGACCTGGCTCATTTAAGTCAACAATGCTAATAGTCCTGCTATATTTAGCAGTCTGGACATAGTTACTGGTACTGACGTCACCCCATCTTCTGTCTGAACACTATTTCTCAGAAATTGCATTTGGTTTTTCTATGAAAAAATTAAAATGTTAACAGTTCATCATATTTTGTTATAGTTTTCCTTGTGTATCGGATGTATGTGCGGATTTGATTAGATCAGCTGTTCTTTACTAATTACATGATGAAGATGACCTTTTATGTTGGGCTAATGTTTTTTCTGTGTGTTGATTCTTGGTTCGAACAAAATAAATGAGATTTCTGGTTTTCGAAATAGTCGCAATACCAAAGTGTTCACTAATTATTATTGTTCTTTATGTTTTGTTGCTTTTAGTTCCTTCCTAATTAATTGGATAAGGAAATTATACTAGAATACCTTTTCCTCCTTTCAAAGATGTTAACCTTTGTTGAGGTATGTTGTTATATAAAATACAATGTACAGCAGGTCTAGGCACTGGGCAGTTACTTATATCTACATCCTACAGATAGAATGCACATGCAAATTATAATTAACAAAAGTGAATAGCGAAAATTGAGCAACCAACCAAATATTAATATAAAACATTAATTAAATTTAATTTTGTCCAAAACAGAGTTTGCATCCGATGTTTCCTAAAATTGATAGTTCTAAATATAAAGTTGGGGCATGATATGAAATATTCCACTAATCACAATCATTTCCCGATATATTAAACTGTTTTGGCAAATTAATGTTGTGATTAGAATTTCATGTTAGTTGCAGTTCGAGTTCATATTACTACATACTGGTACAAATCGTATTCATTTTAGAATTGTGTTCAAATGCAATTGATTCTGAATATTTAATAGGAATGCTATTGCTGAACTGTTCATAGAATTAATTTGTTATTAGGTACTGTATCAAAGGTATTAATTTCCGAATCATTTTGTAAAATAATGTAGTGTTTAGTATACAGTAAAACTATCACATGTCTATTTCACAAATCAGTAGATTTATATGTTTAACCATCCAGTTAAATATCAATTACCGTATATCCCCAAGCGCGCGGTTATAAATAAAAACAAAAATATATCTATACTAAATAAGGAGAAGTAATGGTGTGAAAGAACAAAAAAATCATGAATGTTCTCTGTCGCAGCAATTAACGTGAGCGGCAGGGACACGAAAAATATGGTTAGGCAACACAGGCGTTAAAGGGTTAACAACAGTTTAATTGCTATTAAAAATACAGGTCGTTTTGTTTAGAGTCAAATAAATCAGATATGTATTATGAAAAACATCTAATTTATAAAAAAAATACACTCAAGTAAATATTGTCGAAAAGGTGAAATATCAAATGCACTGCGCTAGACAAAGCCGCTATGATGTCATACAAAAAAAAAATTAAAAGTATTTGCGACCAGACGCGTATTGTGTAAAATAATAGAGATGAGCCACCGCAGACGGCCACAGACGGCCGGACTTCCTTCATTCGATGTTTTACGACATCCTCAGGAAGAAAGCGGTTGAACTATTCTGAGAACTTGAGTAACTCGTTCCATTGTTTATACTAGACATCAATAATTAACAATGTGCTAGTCATTTTATATTCTATTCTAATTAAATAATATTAGATCAGCTTCATCAAGTGTACTAATTGGGGGATGACTGATTAGTTTCGAGCGTCACTGGGACCCTTATCATTAGATCTCGACGGGATTATTTACCATGCTTATTGTTTTCTATGAATTTCCGATATTTTGGCACTATTGCAAGCGCCATGACCACGGATGAACTGTGTATTCTGGGACCCTTCATCAAGAGAGGAAAGACAACAGGTGGATCCACCTTTGAATTACATAGTTTAATCTTTTCGGATAATAATTAAATGTTACCTATTTAATCTTGATTATTATACAGTTATTTAAATAAAAATAATTCCATTTTACTAGACCCTAGAACACGATACTGATTTATTTCAATTTGGACTGCACACAACTCTATCTCGCGAGGATTAAATGGTTATCCAGTTTAACGATATTCTCGTTCCAAAACCAACTGTGTTGGAACTCTTATAGTATCATCATGAAGTCAGCAGCTATATCACAATCCCTATGAGCCCAGTACATTTCGCCAGCGCGGTCTCCCGACCGTAAAGCCGAGTATTCCCGAAATACACCGGACGGCGGCGCGCTGCGCGGCGTACAATAAAAACTAAAACTGATACGCAACGACCGCCGTCGCACGCGCACCTAATATTAGACCAGACAGGCCAAAGATTATTGAGCTGGGATCGGATAGTTCTATGCCTACGACTACTGATTTTTTCTGTGTTTATGATAATCTGCAAATATCACTATTGTAGTATATACAGTGTGGTAGACATAGGAGTCTTAGATAGTGTGTTTGATCTTCACAAACACACGTAGGTAAAGCAAGAGACAGCTATAGACGAGTGACAAATATAATTATAAATGTTAAGAAATCATAATTTTTTTTGTAGCAGCAAATTCTATTATATAATATTTCTGTTTTTATCTGCTGGCTACAATGTCAAAGAATACAAAAGTCACAATAATATAGAAAGAAGTAACACGAAATACGGATCTTACTAGCGACTTTCGAGGGTTCCAAGAATTACCACAAACGAAGGATCAAGATCAACATTTGTGTTATAACTTCCATGTAATAGAGGATAAGCTTATAGTCATATACTAGATACAATTCCAGACTGCGTGTTACTAATGAGAAATTATCGAAAACCGGAAAAAGCCTAGTAATAGTTTGCCCGAGAATCGAACCTGAGACTGCAGTTGCACTTGCGACCACTCGACCAATAAGGCAAGGAAAGATCAAAATTAAAAAATAAAATCTGATTAAGTAGGTAGCAATTACTCTGTAATAGAAAGATTTCGTCAAATCTAAGAAAGCTGAAGTGAGTGGTTTACTGACTAAAGGTAAGATTTACTTTTCGTGTGCTAGATTGCCATAAAGTTGGCATCTTTTCATTGGATTCCCAGTAATTTGATATTTTCCGTAAGCTTATATTATATCACGGGTCGCACATGAAAAACTTGGGAAGCCTCAAACGCCATGGCAGTAAGTTTGAATACAGAGTGTGTTCTGTAAAGTCGATTCTATTTTATTGTCTTTGTCAGAGTATAAACCAACCCCGATACAGGCGGTTTATTAGTTAGTCGGCGTGTGAGCTACATATCAATAGAACATTCCTACAGTTTTACCTGTTACTGGCACGAATCGTGCACACAAACCGTAAATATTATTTTAGAAATTAAAATTCCCATAAATATTAACAGTGCGACTATAAATTTTGGAACAACATAAATAAAATGGCATTTATTTTGGAGAGAACAGTTTTTTATCGATTAAAATAATGTTATAAATTGATAAAGTGTGTTGTGAAATCGACTAAATTTTAGTGGTGTGCAAAATATAAACAAAGTTTTAAAATTGGAACATAACAGGTAGTAAAAAGAATATTTATTTTGTGATGGAAACTTGTATCGTGTGTTGGAGAATAAAAGTGGAAAGCGTAACAATAAAGTTGCGAGTGTAGGTGAGTTTATTTTATTGATAACGTTATAAGTATTGGCAGGAGCAGACTCATTCATTGATCACTCCTAATCTCACCGGCTCCGACAGCTGTGGTAAGAAGCCGAAAGGTAATCAAAACTTTTATTTGCTTTTTCTTCCATGCCATCTAGGTAACTTTTATTGAATTACGAAAATAAGTTTCCACGAAAAGTTTTTTTTTGTTATGAAACCTGAAAAAGGAAATGGAGAGGATCTTTTTTTATTTGATCAATTGATTTATCTTCTATGTATGGGTGCATAGATTAGGTTGAACACGACAGTTAGAAAATAATAAAGTTTTATTTTATTTAGTATTCTCATATTTTTTTATCATAAAATGCAAAATAAAAAGTTGCAGTCTGAACAGCTTATTACATCAGATTTGATGAGAATCTCATCATAAGTAGGTGGTGAAAGTGTGGGCATTGAATAATTTTATTGTTATGTGCACTTCTGCCTACCCTTTCAGGGATTAAAAGGCATGACGTTATGGTATGGCTATCGGAAGTATCGAGTAGTTACCTATCGATATTCCATAAAAGTCGTTTTTCGAAGTTTTTAATACCCGTAGTTACTTTTTATTATCCAGTACATTTTATGAAAAAACAAATTAAATTCTTTTCAATTGTAAATACGAAAGTCAAATTTTATTATTGAACTAAAAAAAATCACTGGACTATTGAACAATTTATATAAATATTATTTTAGTTACATAAATCACTGAAAACATTTTTTATAAAATATTTTTTTTATATAACTGGAACAAACCAAACATTAGTAATATTTTTAATAAAATTTAGTTATGATTTATTAATGAAAAAAAAAATATTAGTAAGTTTTGAATACATCACTAGCGCCCACGCTGTCGTCACAGGCCGTCAGATAGCGCCAAAGTATCAATGTGTCAAATAAATCATAAATGATTATGTCAAAATGGCGGAAGTATGGCAATCCGTGCGAGCTTGCCGATAGCAAAGTGCTTGTTACTGGACTTTTTATATTTATGCGTGTGTTTTTATGATAAGTGGGAAATTGAGGATGTAAATTACGCTTTCTCTCTACAGTGTGATTTTTGTAGATTTATTATACGAGGGGGCGTGTGGGTTATATTTTGTTTAGCTGTTGTTTTGGCTGTAAATGATAAGGATCGAATGGAAGAGTGATGTGTTTCTGTTGTTTTATTTTTTGCTTGCATTTAACATTACAAATACATAATATTTCAGTTGCTTTTATTAAATCTATAGTTAGGTATAATATTTTTTCTATTTCGCAAATGTGCTAGTTCCGTCGGTAGGTAGAAAAAAACGAATCTACCCACATAATTGATTTTGAAAAGATATGAAATGGATTGCTTTGATCTGTGAGTTGATTGACAATGTCGAGCCGATTTTCGGATCACGTCTGTGCGTTTGTCTAAAATATGGGATGACATTGTCTATTCTTTTTCGAACTATGTTTGTGATGATCAGAGAATTCTAGAAACTAAAATAATTATTCGAACTTACGTTTACGTCAGTGAAAAGGTTTTAATTCACGAAACAAAAGAAAGTATATACAGGTTCATTGACATTATGAAAATAAATTGTACGTTAGTTGAATCTCATTTAGTTTTACTTAACTAATATACCTAATGAGGATTTTAAAACAATAGAAGCGGTCACCGCAAGGGTCAAAGTTGTTCACACCTCGGGCGCTTTACGACGCCGTAACACTAACCTTTTACACTTACAAATTATAAATAATTGGATATTTAAATGTGTTAAAATATACTCATTAAGTATGTACGTAATTTAAATGCCTATTCCTTTTAGTATCTATTACTGAAAAGTTTCAAGATCAAAAGTGTAGACGTAGCTTTCAGGATTTTCGACATTACCACAAAGAAATAAAGTTGAAAATCGTTACAGCAATTTGACAGACTAGGGTGGCTTGATGTAGGTGGTAGGTGTACGTATACTGCCCACCTTTTGTTCCATCATCGCTAAGACGTAGCAGCAACACCTGGCCTCGATCTTTCAACCAAACCTCTTTGAAACGAGCAACTAATTCATCAACCGATCATACAACACTAAAGGAAAAATATAATAAAATCTAACGATAGTTGGCTTTCCATTCCGTTCACATTAGAAGGCGCGGGTCCTAAGTGGCGCGAGCCGTTATTGCCAAAAGTCCCGTAAATAATGGGTCGGGAATAAATCCTTGGTTTCGCCACATTCATGTTTTATTACAACGTGCAACGTAGGCAATACGCACACGTCATTGTTACTATGGATATAGTCGGGCGCGGCCACTGTGCGAGCGGACAGCGATTGTGGAAGAGGCGATATTGATGAGGAGGAGACAGAAGGACTCTCTTTCTTATTGTGACTTGGAAAAAGCGAAAATAGTTAACTAGAAAGCATTCATTGTAACCGTGTTTTCATAATAAAATAGAAAAAACAATTTATACCATTAAATAAATTAAATCATAGTTCTTACGGATCACTCAAGCATTGTTTCCAGTAATATTTCAGTCATGAACCAAACCGACAAGCAAGAATGGTTGCAAAGTGAATTGATCAATTATGCTTTAAGCGGAAACGAACAGAGTGTTCGAGGAGCTCAATAAAATCTGGAGTGAAGTCGCTTAGAATGGGGACGGTTAAAAGCAAAGCGATAAGCGAAAATTTCAAGCAATTTTTGAGATAAAATAAAACGGAGATCACGCACAATACTTTCATCTACATGACAAGATGAGTTACGGAAAATGTTTGCAAAAAAATCACGCGTTTATTGATCGCAGATCTCGTGGACTGACGTCAAAATCGTATCAAACGTTAACGGCGTGCGTGGGCGCATGTGACGTTTACATCAAAGCTCAATGATTTAATTTTACAATATGTACGTAATAACTGTAGCTTCAGCGTGTTTGTTGGCGTTTCAAAGCGAACGAGACGAACGTGACGACCTTGTGTGGATCGATTGAGATTATGTTCTATTTGAATAGGTTCGATTAGTTCGATGATGAAAATTGACTACAAGAGAGATGATAAAAAAGGTGTTGCTATATCCTTTTTCTTTTTCTAAAAATATGTCCTCCACACTAGGGCTTTCTCCTGTTGTCGTGGGTGCGTTAACAAACATTTATAGTTAATTTTCTTTTAGAAAAGGTCTGCAGACCCGTTACTCTGCACTAATTTTGTGTATCATACAAACAGAGTTGTTCCATGCGGGAATATGAAACCCACGAAACACATTTTTTGTACATACAAAGAGTTGTTCCGTGCGGGAATTGGACCCATTACACAGCAACCGTGCAACCTTGCATATTAAATGGCAGTTATTAAAACTGTATCTTTGGTGTAACATGAATTTATGATAGCTTATACTAACCAGATGGTGTACCGTGTCGATCTTGTAGTAACTGAAGAGCCCACTCATCTAAGTGGTCGGCAACTTGAGCTCGTTGTAGAGCACAGATACCTCGTGCATATGCATAGGTTCCCGCCGTCCGGGAGTTAGCGAGCGCGCCGTGCCAATGTTGCTACAACTCCAATAATTCCAAAGCCGCTGAACTTGTGTGTACGCAATTAAACAGTTGTACCTTACCAGCTAGTTTGCTAATACAGTTCCGACGTTAAGCCAGTCAAGTTAATATGTGCGCCAAGTTCCACAGGCTCACCGCTATAAATACCTTTGCCTCTCAAACGTCAAAGTTCGTCCTTACATTTTTGACAGCTCCAAGTTGTGATTTATTATCTGTGGTCTGTGAACAATAAAGCCCCAGTTGTCACTTGGATTGACAGGGCGGAGTCGTTACGCGGGCCTCATTAAAAAGATTCATTAATTATTATTTCTAGGCTACTTTTCTAATTTTATTAATGTTCGGTTGGAACTAGCGTAGCTACCTTTTCGCTGTAACTCGCCAATTTATTTTGTTGGATGTTTTTTGTTTTAAAATTAATTTCCATTTTTTAAAAAGTTCTGTTCTGTTTTGTTTTGACTTAGAGTAGGCGAAGTTTTTTGATTCTATTTTTACTTCAAAAGGATTTTATGTTTTTGTATTCGGTGTTATGAACATCGCAATCTTTTCCTCGAATAGAAAGAAATTTTCAATGGATTACTGGGAGGGTACTGACGCACCCTACTTTCTACGGTTGTCGGAACAGATTAGTGCACAGACGAGTCAGTATAGCCAGAATTCCGAAAATTGAAAAAGTTTTCCATTGGCTAAACTAGGAGTCGATCCTTGGTTGACAGAGCAGTTTTTATACAGATATTTTCCTTGTCTGCGTTTTTCTGATCTCAGCCATAATAAAGCCTTGTTAAAAGAGCTTTATTTAAAGCAGTTTCGCAAAAAAATATCTAAGACACATATTGCAAACAAAAAAATCATCATACTTTTCAAACAATTCTTCAATGTATTCGATGCTCATGCATAAAACAGATGCAGCAAGCGGGAAGCGAACGTGCTTCTGTCAGAAACCAAAGCTCGAATAACGTCACATATTTTTAGACAAAGGACCAATAACTACAAGCATTACAAGGCTATTATTTGCAAGTAACAACATTTCAAGATATCCTAATTTTCAACTGTATTACTTTAGTATAAAATTCAAAATCTAACAATTCAGTAATTTACAATAATGTCGAAGCCCGCATCTTTGCTTCAAATTGCCCGTTTCAAATAATTCTATACAATGTTATTGGTAATTTAGTAGCAGACTAGTTAATTGTTCCATTATAGTTTCATTTATATTGTTATGCCAAGTCGTAATGTTCTACAATTTACAATCGAGGCTTTACATTGTTATTGATTGTTGCAGTTACTTCATTCTCTATTGTATCGACTGATTGTATTGAGGCTTCAGATTCTTGTTGCTAAATTAGTCACAAAAAGAAAGTTGAGACTGACAGCAAAGAACCAACTAATGTCTAAGTACTTTAATTACAAAATCCATAATGATTCTGCTAACTGTCAACTGAACACCTAACTTTGTTCCCTAATCGCTAATTACAACATTAAATTAATTGTCAAACAGCACATTATAATGAGTACGGAAGTTTCGCGCAACTTCCATTTATAAAGTCTTTCGCAAAATGGCTTCTTTATTCAAAATTTCGCGAAACATCCTCAAGTATTCCATTACGAGAAACATTTTCAAGCAAAACCTCTAATTATATGAATTTACGAGCGATATAAAGTTAAATCATAACGTTTATGTGACACCAGTTGCGTGGCTCTAATGATAGATACGTTTAGCGTTATACATATTTCTTGGGACTCGTTCACTAACTGCTCCTTCGAGGCGCCTGCCGTCCTTAGGTACGAAAAGCGAAAAATATTGTATCATTTTTAACGCAAATTGTTAATGTTAAGGGTGTTAATAAAATACGTGAGAGCAAGATAAACGATGTCTCACCGACGGGAACGGAATTAAAGAACGTCGAGATTGTGTTTACTTTGACTGATCGCTGCGGTTGATAAGCACAAGTTTACCAGGAGGCGGTGGAGTCGATTGTCAACCTCTCGAGCTAATTTTACTAAATTCTTAGCAGATTTTCGTGAGGAAATGAACAACATTTCGCGAGTTCGTGCCTTCAATTAATCTATGTTTGATTTTCTGTATGGATTTCCGAATGCGTTGTTGACTGTTAGCAGCATATAGAAATTCTCAAATATTCTGCAATAACTGAAACATGGAAATAGAACCACAGCCACAGTAGTAACGAGCTGCGAGCTGCGGCTCCGACCAATGCTTTGCGTCGTTGTACGAATCAATTTTTTATACAGCGCCGAGACTACGCGAACCAAATTGCTTCCTAATGGTTTTCTGGCTACCTGCTATTTTATTCCCATTTTATACTGAAATATTTTTTGTCAGCTTCAGAAATTTTGGGACTTTTCACACTTTAAAGGGAAAATTGGATGGACTGATCCAATTTCGGTACAGCTTGTAGCAATGGAAAATCTTTTTTCTGCCTTAAATGATATAACGGGCTGGAAAACCTTATTACGAACAGTAGATTTATAGTCCCAGGCCATTTCTCATGTAGACAATGAACGAATATTGGGATATAGAAAATTACATCATTCATTTGTAAATATTTTCTTACGAAAATCTATTTGGGTCGTATGTTGGAATTTGAATAAATATTCCTCTGCTTTCCTACCTGGAAAAGCTTGTCTATGTACGTACATTAAACCCTGGGGGAGAGATACAAGGAATTTGTGTTTTTAATAAGGCAAGTCTTAGAGCGTTTACAGCAACAGCAAAAAGGTTGCAGACCTTTATAAATAAGGATTACCATGTTATGTACTGGCCGAGTTTTTGCTTCCATATTGCCTCGCCAGGATGGGTCCTTATTTACATTGTTGGTAGAGGAATCAGGTCACTGGTGTTAGGTGTATCGTCAGGAGTTTCTTGAATATTTTTTTACGGCTCACCTGCTGGTTTGCAATTAGCGAAGCCCATAGATCACCTGATGTCCTGGTGGTCTGGAGGTTTAAGACTCCCGCTTCTCATGCATGAGAGTACGGCAAGTACCAATGAGACTTTTTGTTACTTTCTAAGTTTATTTAGACGCCACTGACGAACGGTGAAGGAAAACATCGTGAGGAAACCTAGGCTTATAATTACTAATTATAAGTTTGAAATCGCCAACCAGGCTTGAGCAAGCGTGGTGATTAATACTCAAAGCTTTTCCGTACGAGAAGAGGCTTTGGTCAGCAGTGGACACTTATAGGCTGATAGATCACCTAAGGAGTTACAAGTGCGTTGCCAGAAATTTAGTGTTTGAGAATTTGAGGAGGATTGGGCTCCAGTAACCTCACCCACACGGCTAAAAAACGCAAGCGTTCTTTCAGGCCTGGTTTATTTAAAGGCCATGGTATTACTCCGGCTGAGTTAGCCCACGTCAAATTAAATATTAGTTAGCTAAGTACCAAGCGAAGTGTCTTGAACTTTAAAAGCTGAAGAGAGCCTAAAATAAAGTTCTTCATCTTGAGAGGTTTTATTCAGAAGCCTACGAGTATTGCTTCAAATTGAAATCGTCTAGACTGGTGTTAACAACGATACATTTTAAGCTCGAAAATGTCGACTTAAGAACCTCCCTTTTTGCGAAGTCGGTTAAAAATAGGGAGTTGTAATTTATTACTTTAGGTACTACTACTTATGAGCTAAAGTGCTGTGACAAATGTTCATAGAGTTTAGAAACTAAAAGAACTAAAACTAAAATTGATTTATTACTTGGACAGTTTTAGTGGGATGTGATAATGCCTTATGTGACAAATGTAAGGAACTTGTTAACTTACACATAGAGGTGGTATATACATATGACCATTATTTAAGAGATTAGTAAATATTATTATTAATTATCTAAATGAATTATTATGTTATCGGCTTACTCACGTAACTGTTTGACGAGAAACTCGACAAGTTTCAAGCCATGCTAGATGCTCATATTTATGTACTAGCTTTTGCCCGCGACTTCGTTCGCGTGGAATAGTGACTTCCGGCAAATTTTTGGTTTTAACCACATAGTTCCCGATCTCGCGGGATCTCTTCAAAAATGAGATGTGGAAGATATTCCAGGGAACTCTTCAAAAATCAACATAATGAGCTCTGCGTTTGAATTTAATAGATGTATACTCACTTAAAGGAAAAACATGTGAAGGACGAATAATCCGTCAAGTCACTGTGGATAAAGAATAAGACATTTTGTGAGTTCGTTCCTATTTATTCCTCTTATTCCATCTTCTCTTTGCTATTAAAATTCATATTCTCCTTTCTCAATTTAATGTCCATTTTGCTAAAACTTGAGTCGGTGCTTTGTGCATTCTTCATACTATTCATTCAAATGCATGCATCATGTCTGAACTTAAGACTTTAATTAAAAAACGCTCTGCTATAAAATCTAAAATTACTATTTTTGGCAATCATATAAAATTAATTGAAACTTCTAAACCCTTAACGGAGTTACAAATCATAGATATACAGTGCCGTTTACGAAAAATTGAGCCCTTGTACGAGGAATTCGACACCTTACAGACTGAAATCGAGATCCTATCTGACGAGCCACCAGTCGAGGAGGTTCCCGCGGAGCGTGTGCAGTTTGACAACGACTACTACTCGCTTGTGGCCCGAGCCAAGAGCCTGCTTGCTGCCGGGAGGAAGGACAGCGAATCTGTGGCGGAGTTCAGCGACGCAGAATCAGGTGGGCGAGTAAGAAATTTGGTTAGGCTACCTAAAATTGACTTACCACATTTCAGCGGTGGCTATCAGGACTGGCTCGAATTTAAAGACACATTCCTTTCTCTTATACACAACAGTGATCGCATAGATAATATTAATAAATTTCATTATTTACGGGCTTCTCTTCAAGGAAATGCCGCTCTGATTATTAAAAACATCGACTTTAAAGGTGATAACTATAAAATTGCATGGGAGTTATTGTGTGAGCGATTTGATAATACCCGCTTACTAGTAAATAACCACTTACAGGCTTTGTTTAATATAGAACCTATTCGATCGGAATCAAGTAAGTCGATTCAAAATCTTATTGATGTAACTAACAAGAACATTAGGGCTCTCGCATCATTGAATGAACCGATTTGGGACACGATTATAATTTATATGATGTCAAATAAACTTGATAGTGTGACGGGTAGAGAGTGGGAAGAACATAGAAATACATTGACTTCGTCCCCAACCCTATCACAGTTCATAACATTTTTAAGTCAAAGAGCCAATATCTTAGAAACTTTAGAAGAAAATAGTAAAAATAATAAATTAAAATTAGAACCTGTAAAAGCAAAAAGTTTAGTAATAAATAATAATAATAGCACTAATAATAAAAATAAAAATTATAAACGTAAATCATGTCCATTGTGTGATGATGAGGCACATCAGCTGTTCAATTGCGAATCGTTTAGAAGTCTTCCTGTAGAATCTCGGATTTCAAAGGTAAAAGAGTATAAGGTGTGCTTAAACTGTTTGCGCTTTGGTCACGTAGCAAAGAAATGTTTTTTATCACACTGCAAATATTGCAATGAAAAGCACAACACTCTTTTACACTTGGAAAAATCTGAGCAATCTGCTTCTCGCGATTCGTCATCTACGTCTTCAAAAGACATTGTATTGAAGACTGATGTCGTACCGGTTACTACTCCGACGCGTGTTTTCCTTTCCACAGCGTTGGTGAGGGTGGTTGACGGCAAAGGCAACAAACACACCGCCAGGGTGATCTTGGACAACGGTAGTGGAATAAATATCGTTTCCGAAGCTTTCTGCAGTAAGCTGGGTTTGCCGAGGCAGAACGTGAGCTCCACGGTATCAGGTTTTAATAATCATGTATCCCATAGTACACAGTCTTGCAATCTCACAATTGAGTCAATGAATACTAGCTATAGGACTAACATTGATTGTTATGTGTTTACCAACGTAACCACAGCAGTACCGATCACATACATTGACACACGACATATTCAAATTCCAGCTGGCTTATGTTTATCTGACCCCACTTATAATATACCTTCTAAGGTTGATATTCTTATCGGGGCAGATATCTTTTGGGATATTCTAGGTAACAAAAGAATTAGCCTAGGCAAGCATCAACCTATGTTACGTAGTTCGGAGCTAGGATGGATAGTCACTGGTCACATCTCGAGCCCGAAAGGTACATTCAGTCAATGTCTTTTTACTCAAGGACAACTTGATATTGATCTCACTCGTTTTTGGGAAGTAGATAGTGTTTCTCTTGAGCATTCTCAATCCGCGGAGGAACGTGCGTGTGAGAACAGTTTTGCCGTTAACACGACTCGAAATAACGATGGTCGCTTTGTCGTCACCATTCCTCTCAAGCAAGATCCACAGGTCTTAGGCGATTCTTTTGAGATGGCGAAGCGACGGTTTTTATCGCTTGAACGAAAATTTGAACGAGAACCAATATTCAAGGAGAAATATTTGAACTTCATGAAAGAATACGAGCAATTAGGCCACATGACTGAAAATAAAGTTCTTTTTCCATACAGTGACAATGCCAACTACTACCTTCCTCATCATGGCGTACTTCGGGAGTCAAGTACAACGACAAAGTTGCGTACTGTCTTCGACGCTTCTGCCGTCACCACTTCAGGAATTTCCTTCAATGAAATTCAGATGGTCGGTCCTACAGTCCAAGACGATCTCTTATCGATTCTCCTCAGATTCCGCCAGCATAAAATCGTAGTATCGGCAGACATTGAAAAAATGTTTAGATGTATTGACATTGTACCTAGTCAACGCTCATTACAGCAAATTGTATTTAGGTTTGATCCTTCGCATCGTTTAAAAACTTATACACTAAATACAGTTTGTCAAGGAACCGCTTCAGCGCCATACCTTGCGACAAAATGTCTGACTAGCCTGGCATCCACAGTCAGCGATAATAGCGTCAAATATAGTATAGCTCACGACTTCTATTGTGACGATTTATTAAGTGGGGCTAGTACTGTAAGCGAAGCTATAGATTTATGTAAAGGAATTACTGCCACCTTAAACTCGGCAAAATTTAATATTCGCAAGTGGAAATCGAATAACACATTAGTTATTAAAGAGCTATTTTCAGGTCAAATTATTGATTCAAATACAGTTTTAGATCTATCTGATAACAACATAAACACATCATCAAAAACATTAGGTTTGTATTGGCTTTGTCAGCAGGATACCTTATCTTTTTCAATTAATATTGAACTTCATAAGAAGGTTACCAAGCGCCATATTCTTTCTATTATAAGTCAAATCTTTGACCCATTAGGCCTTGTTGGGCCATGCGTTGTCGAAGCTAAGTTAATTATGCAGAAATTATGGGTCAATAAATGCTCTTGGGACGAAGAAGTGCCGTCAGATATTTTACATCTCTGGTCTTCTTTTGCTAACACATTATCCTGTCTTAATAAGTTAAAAATACCTCGTTGGGTTCTTAGTGATCTTTGTGTAAAGATTGAAATCCATATATTCACAGATGCTTCTCAAAGTGCGTATGGGGCATGCGTCTATATTAGGTCTGTGTGTAACTCAGGGATTGTGCGTGTTCAGCTCTTAGTCTCGAAAAACAAGGTTGCGCCGATTAAACCCACAACTATCCCACGTCTTGAGCTATGTGGGGCCTTATTAGGTGCAAGACTGTGTACGAAAGTGCAAAAATCACTTAAATTAAACATTACCATGTGTCGCTTTTGGTGCGATTCCACGATTGTACTGGGGTGGTTGTCCACCCCTTCACATCAACTTAATCTATTCGTACGTAATCGTGTTAATGAAATCAAGGAGAGCACCGGTGGTCACACGTGGAGCTACGTGCCGTCCAAGGAAAACCCGGCAGATCTCGTTTCTCGCGGGGTGAGGGCTGATGTAATCAGCGACGCCTCGTTATGGTGGTCCGGTCCATCGTTTCTACTCAAATCAGAGCATAGTTGGCCACAAATGCCTAATGAGACCCAGAAACGGGACCTACCGGATCTCCAACCTTGTCTTATTATAAATAATAATGTTAACAAAAACGATGACGATAAACTATTTACAAAACTTATACTTAAATATTCACAATTTACACGTTTACAAAGAGTCATAGCCTATATATACAGATTTATTCATAACTGCAAAACTAAAACAAACAGATTCCGCGATCATCTTTCTTGTGAAGAATTGCAACGGTCATTTAATTTTATTATACATATTGCTCAGTTAGAAATGTTTCCTAATGAATATCTTATCTTAAAATCAGGCCATTCATTACCGAAGAAAAATAAATTAATATCATTGACCCCATTCATCGATTCAAATGATATCTTGAGAGTAGGCGGTAGACTTGATAACTCACCTTATAGCTATGACACAAAGCATCCTATTTTATTATGTGGAAAACATCATTTAACGAAAATTATATTTCATATGCATCACTTGAAACTTCTACATGCTGGACCTCAGTTATTGCTGTCCAGTATTCGTCAAACTTATTGGCCTTTGGGAGGAAGGAATCTGTCTAAATCTATAACAAAGGGTTGCATAAAATGTTTCAGATTTAAAGCCAGCAATGTCCAGCCCATTATGGGGCAGTTACCTGAATCCAGAACTACACTGGAATTCCCTTTTTTACATTGTTCGGTGGATTATGCCGGCCCGATCATGATAGCTAACCGCAAAGGTCGAGGTTGCCAACTAATAAAATCTTACTTGTCCATTTTTGTCTGCTTAGCTACAAAGGCCGTTCATCTAGAACTTGTCACAGATCTGACTAAAGAGGGATACATGGCTGCTCTAAATCGGTTTGTGGCTCATCGAGGGAAGCCTCAAAGTATAACCTCAGATAACGGGACTAATTTTGTAGGTACATGTAACGAGTTACACCGTTTCTTACAGGACTCAAGTTCCCAAATCAGTTCCGCATTCGCTCAAGAGGGTATAGAGTTCCTCTTCATTCCGAGTTACACACCCCATTTCAATGGTATGGCTGAATCTGCAGTCCGTTCCACTAAATATCATCTTCGTAGGCTACTCCAACTTACCCATTTCACGTATGAAGAAATGCACACTTGTCTGACTCAGGTGGAAGCCATTCTTAATTCACGTCCTATAACTGCTTTAAACTCTGATCCTACAGACTTCACACCTTTGACACCCGCACACTTCCTAATAGGACGATCACTTGTGTCAGTTCCACATTCACAGTTGACAGAAAGGATAACAAGTCTTGAGAGATACAAACGAATCGAGTTTGTCAAGCAACATTTTTGGAAACGATTCTCCAACGAGTATGTCACCACTCTACAGCAAAAGACAAAGTGGCCTACTGCATCTGGCGAACTCAAATTGGGTTCTTTAGTCCTTATAAAGGACAAAGCGCTTCCTCCCCTACGTTGGGCCCTGGGTCGCTGTGTGGCCGTTTTCCCAGGAACTCAGGATCAAGTCGCTCGAGTCGCCGATATAAGGATCAAAGGAGGAACCATTATTCGAAGGGCGTTTAATAACATTTGTCCCCTTCCAGAACCTGATTGTTGAACCAGCAGCCTTCCTACCTACTTCAACCCGGGGAGTATGTTGGTGACAAAACATATGAAAGAGGATACATATCGTGAGACGACAGAGGCTTGCGGGGAGCGGGGGATGAGGCGCATTTCATGTTGCCAACTAATAAAATCTTACTTGTCCATTTTTGTCTGCTTAGCTACAAAGGCCGTTCATCTAGAACTTGTCACAGATCTGACTAAAGAGGGATACATGGCTGCTCTAAATCGGTTTGTGGCTCGTCGAGGAAGCCTCAAAGTATAACCTCAGATAACGGAACTGATTTGGGAACTTGAGTCCTGTAAGAAACGGTGTAACTCGTTACATGTACCTACAAAATTAGTCCCGTTATCTGAGGTTATACTTTGAGGCTTCCCTCGATGAGCCACAAACCGATTTAGAGCGGCCATGTATCCCTCTTTAGTCAGATCTGTGACAAGTTCTAGATGAACGGCCTTTGTAGCTAAGCAGACAAAAATGGACAAGTAAGATTTTATTAGTTGGCAACCTCGACCTTTGCGGTTAGCTATCATGATCGGGCCGGCATAATCCACCGAACAATGTAAAAAAGGGAATTCCAGTGTAGTTCTGGATTCAGGTAACTGCCCCATAATGGGCTGGACATTGCTGGCTTTAAATCTGAAACATTTTATGCAACCCTTTGTTATAGATTTAGACAGATTCCTTCCTCCCAAAGGCCAATAAGTTTGACGAATACTGGACAGCAATAACTGAGGTCCAGCATGTAGAAGTTTCAAGTGATGCATATGAAATATAATTTTCGTTAAATGATGTTTTCCACATAATAAAATAGGATGCTTTGTGTCATAGCTATAAGGTGAGTTATCAAGTCTACCGCCTACTCTCAAGATATCATTTGAATCGATGAATGGGGTCAATGATATTAATTTATTTTTCTTCGGTAATGAATGGCCTGATTTTAAGATAAGATATTCATTAGGAAACATTTCTAACTGAGCAATATGTATAATAAAATTAAATGACCGTTGCAATTCTTCACAAGAAAGATGATCGCGGAATCTGTTTGTTTTAGTTTTGCAGTTATGAATAAATCTGTATATATAGGCTATGACTCTTTGTAAACGTGTAAATTGTGAATATTTAAGTATAAGTTTTGTAAATAGTTTATCGTCATCGTTTTTGTTAACATTATTATTTATAATAAGACAAGGTTGGAGATCCGGTAGGTCCCGTTTCTGGGTCTCATTAGGCATTTGTGGCCAACTATGCTCTGATTTGAGTAGAAACGATGGACCGGACCACCATAACGAGGCGTCGCTGATTACATCAGCCCTCACCCCGCGAGAAACGAGATCTGCCGGGTTTTCCTTGGACGGCACGTAGCTCCACGTGTGACCACCGGTGCTCTCCTTGATTTCATTAACACGATTACGTACGAATAGATTAAGTTGATGTGAAGGGTGGACAACCACCCCAGTACAATCGTGGAATCGCACCAAAAGCGACACATGGTAATGTTTAATTTAAGTGATTTTTGCACTTTCGTACACAGTCTTGCACCTAATAAGGCCCCACATAGCTCAAGACGTGGGATAGTTGTGGGTTTAATCGGCGCAACCTTGTTTTTCGAGACTAAGAGCTGAACACGCACAATCCCTGAGTTACACACAGACCTAATATAGACGCATGCCCCATACGCACTTTGAGAAGCATCTGTGAATATATGGATTTCAATCTTTACACAAAGATCACTAAGAACCCAACGAGGTATTTTTAACTTATTAAGACAGGATAATGTGTTAGCAAAAGAAGACCAGAGATGTAAAATATCTGACGGCACTTCTTCGTCCCAAGAGCATTTATTGACCCATAATTTCTGCATAATTAACTTAGCTTCGACAACGCATGGCCCAACAAGGCCTAATGGGTCAAAGATTTGACTTATAATAGAAAGAATATGGCGCTTGGTAACCTTCTTATGAAGTTCAATATTAATTGAAAAAGATAAGGTATCCTGCTGACAAAGCCAATACAAACCTAATGTTTTTGATGATGTGTTTATGTTGTTATCAGATAGATCTAAAACTGTATTTGAATCAATAATTTGACCTGAAAATAGCTCTTTAATAACTAATGTGTTATTCGATTTCCACTTGCGAATATTAAATTTTGCCGAGTTTAAGGTGGCAGTAATTCCTTTACATAAATCTATAGCTTCGCTTACAGTACTAGCCCCACTTAATAAATCGTCACAATAGAAGTCGTGAGCTATACTATATTTGACGCTATTATCGCTGACTGTGGATGCCAGGCTAGTCAGACATTTTGTCGCAAGGTATGGCGCTGAAGCGGTTCCTTGACAAACTGTATTTAGTGTATAAGTTTTTAAACGATGCGAAGGATCAAACCTAAATACAATTTGCTGTAATGAGCGTTGACTAGGTACAATGTCAATACATCTAAACATTTTTTCAATGTCTGCCGATACTACGATTTTATGCTGGCGGAATCTGAGGAGAATCGATAAGAGATCGTCTTGGACTGTAGGACCGACCATCTGAATTTCATTGAAGGAAATTCCTGAAGTGGTGACGGCAGAAGCGTCGAAGACAGTACGCAACTTTGTCGTTGTACTTGACTCCCGAAGTACGCCATGATGAGGAAGGTAGTAGTTGGCATTGTCACTGTATGGAAAAAGAACTTTATTTTCAGTCATGTGGCCTAATTGCTCGTATTCTTTCATGAAGTTCAAATATTTCTCCTTGAATATTGGTTCTCGTTCAAATTTTCGTTCAAGCGATAAAAACCGTCGCTTCGCCATCTCAAAAGAATCGCCTAAGACCTGTGGATCTTGCTTGAGAGGAATGGTGACGACAAAGCGACCATCGTTATTTCGAGTCGTGTTAACGGCAAAACTGTTCTCACACGCACGTTCCTCCGCGGATTGAGAATGCTCAAGAGAAACACTATCTACTTCCCAAAAACGAGTGAGATCAATATCAAGTTGTCCTTGAGTAAAAAGACATTGACTGAATGTACCTTTCGGGCTCGAGATGTGACCAGTGACTATCCATCCTAGCTCCGAACTACGTAACATAGGTTGATGCTTGCCTAGGCTAATCCTTTTGTTACCTAGAATATCCCAAAAGATATCTGCCCCGATAAAAATATCGACCTTAGAAGGTATAAGTGGGGTCAGATAAACATAAGCCAGCTGGAATTTGAATATGTCGTGTGTCAATGTATGTGATCGGTACTGCTGTGGTGACGTTGGTAAACACATAACAATCAATGTTAGTCCTATAGCTAGTATGCATTGACTCAATTGTGAGATTGCAAGACTGTGTACTATGGGATACATGATTATTAAAACCTAATACCGTGGAGCTCACGTTCTGCCTCGGCAAACCCAGCTTACTGCAGAAAGCTTCGGAAACGATATTTATTCCACTACCGTTGTCCAAGATCACCCTGGCGGTGTGTTTGTTGCCTTTGCCGTCAACCACCCTCACCAACGCTGTGGAAAGGAAAACACGCGTCGGAGTAGTAACCGGTACGACATCAGTCTTCAATACAATGTCTTTTGAAGACGTAGATGACGAATCGCGAGAAGCAGATTGCTCAGATTTTTCCAAGTGTAAAAGAGTGTTGTGCTTTTCATTGCAATATTTGCAGTGTGATAAAAAACATTTCTTTGCTACGTGACCAAAGCGCAAACAGTTTAAGCACACCTTATACTCTTTTACCTTTGAAATCCGAGATTCTACAGGAAGACTTCTAAACGATTCGCAATTGAACAGCTGATGTGCCTCATCATCACACAATGGACATGATTTACGTTTATAATTTTTATTTTTATTATTAGTGCTATTATTATTATTTATTACTAAACTTTTTGCTTTTACAGGTTCTAATTTTAATTTATTATTTTTACTATTTTCTTCTAAAGTTTCTAAGATATTGGCTCTTTGACTTAAAAATGTTATGAACTGTGATAGGGTTGGGGACGAAGTCAATGTATTTCTATGTTCTTCCCACTCTCTACCCGTCACACTATCAAGTTTATTTGACATCATATAAATTATAATCGTGTCCCAAATCGGTTCATTCAATGATGCGAGAGCCCTAATGTTCTTGTTAGTTACATCAATAAGATTTTGAATCGACTTACTTGATTCCGATCGAATAGGTTCTATATTAAACAAAGCCTGTAAGTGGTTATTTACTAGTAAGCGGGTATTATCAAATCGCTCACACAATAACTCCCATGCAATTTTATAGTTATCACCTTTAAAGTCGATGTTTTTAATAATCAGAGCGGCATTTCCTTGAAGAGAAGCCCGTAAATAATGAAATTTATTAATATTATCTATGCGATCACTGTTGTGTATAAGAGAAAGGAATGTGTCTTTAAATTCGAGCCAGTCCTGATAGCCACCGCTGAAATGTGGTAAGTCAATTTTAGGTAGCCTAACCAAATTTCTTACTCGCCCACCTGATTCTGCGTCGCTGAACTCCGCCACAGATTCGCTGTCCTTCCTCCCGGCAGCAAGCAGGCTCTTGGCTCGGGCCACAAGCGAGTAGTAGTCGTTGTCAAACTGCACACGCTCCGCGGGAACCTCCTCGACTGGTGGCTCGTCAGATAGGATCTCGATTTCAGTCTGTAAGGTGTCGAATTCCTCGTACAAGGGCTCAATTTTTCGTAAACGGCACTGTATATCTATGATTTGTAACTCCGTTAAGGGTTTAGAAGTTTCAATTAATTTTATATGATTGCCAAAAATAGTAATTTTAGATTTTATAGCAGAGCGTTTTTTAATTAAAGTCTTAAGTTCAGACATGATGCATGCATTTGAATGAATAGTATGAAGAATGCACAAAGCACCGACTCAAGTTTTAGCAAAATGGACATTAAATTGAGAAAGGAGAATATGAATTTTAATAGCAAAGAGAAGATGGAATAAGAGGAATAAATAGGAACGAACTCACAAAATGTCTTATTCTTTATCCACAGTGACTTGACGGATTATTCGTCCTTCACATGTTTTTCCTTTTTTCCTTGACCTTCTCGAAATTCGAAAATTGACGTAATGGCCGCCGACCGACGCACATGAATTCTTGATTTCTTGACACGGAATATTCTCCAAAAAAGCCTCAAGACGTCCTTAAAATCCTTCTTCACGGAGAGAGGACCACTTTGTTGGCGAAATAAAATAGCGGACTGTATGTATAATAGTATATAGGTTCATATAATAAGAATAAGATAATAAGAACGCGCGCTTCCTTCCGTGTCCCATGAGTCAATGTGTCACTGCGCGCGCGGGGCAACTCGCTGCGCCTCATCCCCCGCTCCCCGCAAGCCTCTGTCGTCTCACGATATGTATCCTCTTTCATATGTTTTGTCACCAACATAGGGCATTGAAAAAATAGTTTAAAAACGGACTTAAACTAACTTAAAACTAAAGAAAGCTACGAATTACGAATTTATAACAATTAAAAAAGAAACTATATTACAACCTATCCTCTATGCTATAATAACCAAGCTTAAACTAAATAATTTAAAAGAAACGACTTAAATCTAATCTAATCTAATTACCCGACTGCGCCAGAAGGAGGGTTATGTTTTTCGAGAGTATGTATGTATGTATGTATGTATGTATGTATGTAGGTATGTATGTATGTATGTATGTATGTATGTATGTATAATTGTTTGGCACGCTCTACAGCCTAAACGGCTTAATGGATTTTGGCTTGAGAGGTGTCGTTGGATTCGTCTTTCCTGTGAGAGTGACACTGGATATATCAAAATAGTAAAAAAAACAAAATGGCGGATTTTTGGCGCCAAATTCGAATATTGCTCACTCTCTAGCCTGAACGACTTGATGGATTTCAGCTTGAGTGGTGTCGTTAGATTCGTATTTACAGTGAGAGTGACACTGGATATATCAAAATAATAAAAAAATAAAATGGCGGATTTTTGGCGCCAAATTCGAATATTGCTCAATCTCTAGCCTAAACAACTCGATGGATTTCAGCTTCCGTTTGTTTCATTTTAACTGAGAGTGCCACTAGATATCCTATAGATACCTTTAATAACCAAAATATTAAAATAATAAAACTAAAAGAAAATAAAATAAAATAAGGTAATTTAAAAAACTAAAAAACCCGACTGCGTTTCTTCATAATATGAAAATGAAAAAACCCTAAAACAAGAAAGTCATCGTAAAATTGAAGCAGTCGGGACCCATCCTAGAAAACACTGAGTCTTCATATTTAGAATGGGTCCCGACTGCTACAATTTTACGATGACTTTCTTGTTTTAGGGTTTTTTCATTTTCATATTATTTAATTTATAAATTAGACTTACAATTTTATTAAAAAAACTAACTACAGTAACTACTAATAATCGATATCAAACTAAACCTACGTTAAATAGTTTAACCAAAAAACCAAGAAAACCCAACAAATAAACTTATTAATTGACAAATACAACGAATTACGAAACCAATTTAGAATATACGAAACAGCAGGACCACTACAGACAAATAATCATACGACTGATAATACACTATTTCTACGATAGTACCGAAGCGCTCGGCCGATACCCAACCAAATGAATGTAACGAAACCATAGCGCGATCTATTTCGATCCCAACGCCATCTATCGAGGATAAAGACAACTTGGATTATGTATTTATTTATACTCCGTTCGGGCATTTTCTTTGTACTAAAAGTTTAATTATATTGATATTATTTTTTTCATACCTTTTTACTATTTATTTACTTTTTTCGATGAATTAAAACAATAACATGAACCGAAGTCGTGTAACGATCGACATGGAATTATCTATACTCCGTTAGAGCATTTTCTTTGTACTAAATGTTTTATTATATTGATATTATTTTTTTCATACCTTTTTACTATTTATTTACTTTTTTTCGATAAATTAAAACAATAACATGAAGCGAAGTCGTGTAACGATCGACATAGAATTATTTATAAATAATTTATTTCTTATTTTTATTTTTTGATTTCGAAATAAAAATATATCTATGTCCTTTCTTAGGTTCTAAACTATATCTGTACCAAATTTCAACCAAATCCGTCAAATAGTTGCGGAGATTAATGGTATAAGCATAGAATGTTCGACGTGATTCTTTAATTTGACATAACTTTTTTATTTATGAACCGATTGACATGAAACAAACACTAAATGTAAATTTAAGCATCCCACAATATATTCGTGAAAACCGCATCCAACTCGGATCAGCCGTTTCTGAGATTAGCGCGCACAGACGAACAGACAAACAGACAAACAGACAAAAAAAAAGTTAATTACATTTTTGGGTTTGACATCGACATAACAATAACCCCTGCTATTTTTTTTATTTTTATTTTCAATGTACAGACAGCACTTTTCTACGATTTTATTATATGTATAGATAAGCAGTATTCGGCGAAACACGACACGATGCGGCGATTGTCGCGCAGCTACTACACGTGTGTCTCACGAAAGTTATAATAAAGATATTATTCTAGTTCAACCGATATACCGTAGTCACACGAGATAATGAATAATAAAACGAAATAATTAACAAACATGATTAACTAACTTTACCTTAACTAACACAAAAGTTGATTTATATTAAAGTTTATTAAATTTCCCACTCCTAGCCAGCAAGGGATTTAAGTATTTATCATTTTCTAGAGTTGTGAATATAAATTATATTTAAGGCTCAACAAATATGGCGCGCTGGGCTACTAAAGTATATTGTTGAGTCGGGAGAGCCCTTTGGGGCCTGACTTTTATAAAATCTGTCAATCTTTCGACTTTAACTACGTTTAATAAAACATTTTTGCTTGTAGCGAGCGACGCGGTCCATCGCTTCGGTTTTGATTACTTTTTACGTTGTTATAGCGTAATACTCTATTACGCTATAGATTACTATTTTTTTATTTTAATGTTCATCTAGTAGATTATTCTAAAACATTTCACACGTATTTTTTATTTTCTAACGCAAATAAATATTTTAGAAGATATTAATATATTGATTTGAAATATCTCGTGACGTCACTTCTAATTACATTTTATACATAGAAATGACGTATTTGCTCCCACTCCTAAACTTGGATTCGTTTTATTTAAGTATTGTTACCTTATATGACAAAGTAAAAAACTACGTGTCCACTATTTTTCTATTACGTAACTGACGGACTAAATAATAGATTTTTAATTTCCATACCCCGTCATCACCCCTATTCTTAAAATGCAAATGTTTTAGGCTTCCCAGCTTCCTCGTTCTTCCACCGACCTTGATAATGACGTTTCTAAAACAACGGTTCTGATCATCAATCATTTTGCAGAAAAATAATCAGTAGCTAATGCAAACTCATCCGCATAAATATGCGCACAGTTCTAAACATCTTTCTACACCGGTTTCAATTAATTTTGAGGAAAAAAGAAGCGAGTTGAATGTCTTAATCCTTAGTACCGACGCAAGCGAGGTCGGTGCACGGTCGTTACATTTTTTTAGCTATGACGTATCGCGGAGAAAGACGTTGCCTCATCAATTTTACAATCCATTACTCGTTTAGTTAAAGAAAAACAAAGAAACGTCGTATGATTCACGCAATGTATGTGTTTGAAAATAGTGTTTTGTTTTTGTGACGGTCGCGTGTTGGTGTGTAGTAGCGGTGTTTGTTTCACCTGTATTGTGTGCCAATAATTCTGGTACAGGTCTATTATTACTGGTTGTAGTGTCACCACGTCCGTCATTGTGATCAGCTGGTGCTGCTAATGTAAACATGCTGCAGGATACACAGTTGTACAGATGTTCCGACTGTACACGTACGTACATGGTCCAATGCATTGTTGCTAAGCCACTATTAACTACAGCTAAAGACTAGATTACATGAACATTGTAGGCTCTACACGGAATATTATTCAGTATTTGCATCATTACCTCTAGGTATCTAAATAATTGTTTATTTCTGTGGAACGTTTAGTCTAGTTTGCTCGAAATAGTACAAAAAATACACCTGCTTTGTAGGAATGAAAATTAAGTAGACTATTAATACTGAAGAAAAATGTGGGAGTAAATAAATTGGTAGAAAGAAATGCTTTGGCTTATGTAGTGATCGCAAGACAAACTGCGAAGCGAGATAGATAACAGTAACATGTATAAAAGGATAGACGTATATTTTCATGTATGTTTAGATCCAATTTTCTTCCAAAAAACACGATGCATTCCCTCGTTTATTTCTCGTTGCCTGCGGATCAAAGGACTCGTGACTTGAATACGAACCAGCCACGGTTTGTAACACAAGATATCACCTGTCTTACTTCACAGTATATTATATATGTAGGTATAATTACACTGTTTCAGGAAAACTGAGGAGGCGCCATGATTAATTCTAGACGTACGTTATTTTAATCCCGGATTAGATGAAAGAGATCAATGAAAACATTTGCAGATCATTTATTATCGCTATGTTAGATTTATCATTTTAAATATTCGAATGGTGGGTTTTAAGCTTTGAAATAAATCTTGTGTCATAATATTTAATATTATTAGGCCTACAGGATTTGAGAAATGATGAGCTGTTTGACTTCATTGGTTAGAGGAAGACCTTGTGTTGAAATTAACGCAGAGTTTTATTGGATTTTCTATTTGAAAATGCTTTAAATGAGAAATGCGATGTTTGTTTTCATATCGTTATAAAACATGGAGACAGTTCTCCGCTCTACTGGGTTTCAATCATGGGATTAAAAAGGTAAGTCCACGTTAAATAATGAAAAAAATGGTACGAACGGTGGGGGTTTTTCGGCTTAAACCCTCGCTCATTTTGTAGTACAAATGAATCTTTTCTTCAGTTAGTCTGTACGTTAAATTATAAGTATAACGCGGACCCTTTTTTGTATCCATCGCATCCCTCACGATCCTCGTGGTCCTTCCGCCCGACCCTCGGCTCGCAGGTATCTCGGAACATCTCGTCAACATCTATACATATAATAAAATCGTAGAAAAGTGCTGTCTGTACATCTATATCTATACATATAATAAAATCGTAGAAAAGTGCTGTCTGTACATTGAAAATAAAAATAAAAAAAATAGCAGGGGTTATTGTTATGTCGATGTCGAACCCAAAAATGTAATTAACTTTTTTTTTGTCTGTTTGTCTGTTTGTCTGTTTGTCTGTTTGTCTGTTTGTCTGTTTGTCTGTTCGTCTGTGCGCGCTAATCTCAGAAACGGCTGATCCGAGTTGGATGCGGTTTTCACGAATATATTGTGGGATGCTTAAATTTACATTTAGTGTTTGTTTCATGTCAATCGGTTCATAAATAAAAAAGTTATGTCAAATTAAAGAATCACGTCGAACATTCTATGCTTATACCATTAATCTCCGCAACTATTTGACGGATTTGGTTGAAATTTGGTACAGATATAGTTTAGAACCTTAGAAAGGACATAGATATATTTTTATTTCAAAAATCAAAAAATAAAATAAAAATAAAATAAAAATAAAATAAAATAAAATAAAATAAAATAAAATAAAATAAAATAAAAATAAAATAAAAATAAAATAAATGTAAAATAAAATTAAAATAAAAATAAAATAAAAATAAAATAAAAATAAAAATAAAATAAAATAAAAATAAAATAAAAATAAAAATAAAATAAAAATAAAAATAAAAATAAAAATAAAAATAAAAATAAAAATAAAAATAAAAATAAAAATAAAAATAAAAATAAAAATAAAATAAAAATAAAATAAAAATAAAATAAAAATAAAATAAAAATAAAATAAAAATAAAATAAAAATAAAAATAAAATAAAAATAAAATAAAAATAAAATAAAAATAAAATAAAATAAAAATAAAATAAAAATAAAATAAAAATAAAATAAAAATAAAATAAAATAAAAATAAAATAAAATAAAAATAAAATAAAAATAAAATAAAAATAAAATAAAAATAAAATATTTATTCCGGACATACAGCGCCATCTATTGTTCAATTTCGTACTTATAGTACGGAATTGAACAATGTCGGGCTGTTCCTATACTCCGTAGATAGATGGCGTTGATCGCGCAATGGTGTAATTACAATTGTTCAGTTCATGTTATTGTTTTAATTCATTGGAAATTTGTTTTTACAAAATAGTAAAAAGCAATGAAAAATATAACATAATACAACTTTTAGTACAAAGAAAACGCTCTAACGGAGTATAGATAATTCTATGTCGATCGTTACACGACTTCGGTTCATGTTATTGTTTTAATTCATCGAAAAAAGTTAACAAATAGTAAAAAGGTATGAAAAAAATTATATCAATATAATTAAACTTTTAGTACAAAGAAAATGCCCGAACGGAGTATAAATAAATAATCCAAGTTGTCTTTATCCTCGATAGATGGCGTTGGGATCGAAATAGATTGCGCTATGGTTTTGTTACAATTATTTGGTTGGGTATCGGCCGAGCGCTTCGGTACTATCGTGGAAAATGTGTATTATCAGTCGTATGATTATTTGTCTGTAGTGGTCCTGCTGTTTCGTATATTCTAAATTGGTTTCGTTGTATTTGTCAATTAATAAGCTTATTTATTGGGTTTTCCTGGTTTTCTGGTTAAACTATTTAACGTAGGTTTAGTTTGATATCGATTATTAGTAGTTACTGTAGTTAGTTTTTTTAATAAAATTGTAAGTCTAATTTATAAATTAATTAGATTAGATTTAAGTCGTTTCTTTTAAATTATTTAGTTTAAGCTTGGTTATTATAGCATAGAGGATAGGTTGTAATATAATTTCTTTTTTAATTGTTATAAATTCGTAATTCGTAGCTTTCTTTAGTTTTAAGTTAGTTTTCATCTTAAGTTCGGAAAGATTATAATATTTCTTTAGTTAAAGTCCGTTTTTAACTATTTTTTCAATGCCCTAAGTGAGTATACATCTATTAAAATCAAACGCAGAGCTCATTATGTTGATTTTTGAAGAGTTCCCTGGAATATCTTCCACATCTCATTTTTGAAAAGATCCCGCGAGATCGGGAACTCATCATCATCATCATCAGCCTATAGCTATGGGAACTATGTGGTTAAAACCAAAAATTTGCCGGAAGTCACTATTCCACGCGAACGAAGTCGCGGGCAAAAGCTAGTCCATAATAATAACGTTACCACGTACCAAATCACTTTATATGATAATCACTACACGGCAGACGTAATAAATTCAAATGCGCCTGCTTTGTATCCTCACGACCTTATATACTTTTATATAAACTGAACATTAATGAAAATTTAAAGATTGATAATGGACTAACAAGTTGTACATCGTTTTTAGAAAGTGCTTATTCGCAATTAGACGAAGACCAGACCGGGGTTTAGCAAACAAAGTAATAGAATATATCAGACTGCAACGGCTCCCGAGGCACCACTCAGCACTCGTAATTGGCTTAGTAACACTCTTGTTGTAGGTTAACCTCGCATTACCGCTCACCAGGTGTGTTTTACATGTTAATTATATATTTTATCTGATGAAGTTAAGTGCTAAATAAACGTTAGAGAATAATAAACGTTATTTCTGTTGGATATCAAACTGTGTGTGCCTCGCGCGCCATACAATGTGGAACAATCATTTTGTCCGCGTTGACTTGTGTCTTCCGATTGTGAAATCCGTTCGTGTGATGCATGACCGGCGTGTTGTAGTTTGACAAACGTGGTTGGTTTTTGGTGACATACGAGTATTAATAGCGCACGAGCTATTAATATTATTTTTTTGCACGTATACACGGCACGCGTTTTAAATAGAAATAGATTCCCAAAGAAATCGAAGAATGTAACCAAAAATTGTATTGTGAATCTGATTGGAAAAGAGTTACCTAAGGAGTTACTTGCTCGTTCTTCTCCATTCGAATCTACACTTTGGAAAGAGCAACTAGAGGACTGCCCGATAGACCTTTTTAATATTATTACATTTGCTTTACTGTTAAAAAATACTTTTCTGATCTATTTGAAATAAATAATTTTGACTTTGACTTTGAATCAAAACCTAAAGAAATCACGCGATCTTTAGAGAGGTTGCAATTGCAATAATAAATACTTAACAATGATATTTTAACTTGGTTTGCTTGCATTCCTATGCTAAAATATTAAATTAATATTCCTTCAATGGAGAATTACAGAACAGAGTTTATATTTCCATCTATTCATGTTTTACCTCGTTACCTTACTACAACGAGAAATGTCTTATGAATGAGTAGTGATGTTGTTAAAATATATCGATAAAAATAAATATCTACTATAACATTGCATTGAAGTATTTATTTAAGTTTATTTAAATTGTTAGTTTTGATTCGTGGCCTGGTCGTTGGAACAGTCGTAAATATTTAGTATTTATGAAAATATTAATGTTTATGGAGCAGCGACATGAACACATTTGCTTGTGAAGTGCGTGTTGTGACATAGTAGATCAATGTTGTCTTAATTATTGAAATAGAAGGCAGATTGTTAGTTGAATGCTACTATGTATACATGATATTTTTTGGCGTGTAAGCGTAACTATAAAAATACGTATTTATTTTTACCTAATGAATATGACATTAAAATATTTCCACACCTAAATTCGTGTAGATCACAGAAAATCACAACAACAATTATATAAAACAGTATTTACTATTCAACCCTTTTCATACAGAAACCAATAAATAAAACTCAAGTTAATTTCTCTCCCATTGCTCTGTGTCATGAATAAAAATAGCAATTAAAACACAACTTAACACAACTGTTTCCGCGACAATATGGACACGGGAACATGTGGCTTATAGCAATTTGTCATCACAAGTTGCACAAGTTAACTGGGTGGAATAAAACAGCGGCCATTTTTCAAAATGGCTGCTTTAAATTGTAAAGCTGCGGTCACACTGAACTGGAGCAGTCATTGTGGCCGGCGGCCATCGGCCGGCGGTCTGATGTTCATCTCAGTTATTCATTTTCGTTCACTTCATTTACTTTACGTAAAATATTTAATGGATAACGTTTCAGTGGAACGGTGTTTAAGTTATTATTTATCGGGTGTTCCTGCAGGAATTGAGGTTGCAATTGTTATTGAATAATTTACGGTTATATCTGTTAAATGAATCTGTCGCTGACAGAACCAATGACCGTTTGGGTAGACGTGTTCTTGAGTGGAGATCGTGACTCGGCGAACGTAGTGGAGGGTGCTCTCCAGTAGTTGGGTGCGGATAGCTGAAGATTGCGCTCAGTGGTGTGCTATTGAAGTGTATATTTAGCAGTGGATGGAAACGAGCTGATGCTTCTAAATCTACAGTGATTTAGTTTGGTAGTTATCTTTCATATTACGAGTCTGTTAGTTTAAATTGTATTTGATTTTTTTAACATAAAACTTTGTCACTTATAAGACCTTTTAATATACGAGAAATTTTATCTATCCCGTAATATTATCAGAGCTCCGCCTCTATACCAACTTAACCACGAACCTTCCACGTTTCCAAACATAATATTGGTATTAACATAAACACGACTACACCGTATTAAGGTAATATCGATAGTAATCAGAATATCGATATTCCCATCCCTAGTCAATCGAGGTTTCCCATCCACGCCGCAGTTTGTATTCCGTTAACATATTGACTTTGTGTTGGTTAACTAAATAGTTAATTCTAAATAGATGGGACTTATAGCTTAGATATTTAATATATCTTGTGACGTGGTATGTATGAGGAAGATATTGCTTGTTGTCTGTTTGTTTGCGCGTCTTCGCTACAAACACATTGATCCAGCTTCGCGTTCATCTCTGCACCTGTGTAAAGGAATGGTTAATGTTATTGAATGTGACTCGCATTGAATGGCTTGTTAGTTTATAATATATGTCTCGTCTTGTCTTGTAATGTATGATTTGATTTATCTTATCTGTCAGGAATATGTGTGAAGTAGATGTTATTATTATTATTAACAGTTATGGAACATGTAGTCAGCTGACGTTAGACGTTTTCGTTTTGTCAATCAATTAGTTTGGTTCCTGAAAACTGGTACATATTATGTGTATTTTGTTGATATAAAAATACAAAACGTAGTATAGAGGCACATAGTTTGAAGAACCGACAGCAAATGGGACAGAAAGGTTCTCGAGTAGACGTCACGTACGTAGGTCTACCCACAAGGTGGAGTGACGACCTGAGCCGCTGGACGTAGGTTGTTTCCAATCAGCCGATCTGGAAGTCACTGGAGAAGGCTTATTTTCAGCAGTGGACGTCTTGTGGGTGATATGACGATGATGATAATGAGCTCACAGTGAATGAAACGTGTGACGTTATGTAATTCATATTCACAGTCATATCATCTGATATTCAGGTAATCCACAGTCTGAAAATGGGAGCAATTGTAATCCTATTCGAGTTGATACACGATTAAAATAAAAGCAATACTACATTATTTACAACTCACACAACTGCAGTGATTTATGTGATGTACATCTGATACAGTTCATAATTCCGAGATTAGCTCGGAAACAAATGTCAACACGAAATGTGAAAATATATGTGTGAGTGGAAAACTGACATATTTATATATCCTTTTATAATAACTGGTTGATTTGTGAGCAGTCGCCAGTAGTAGCTAGTATTTGCATTGATTTGTGAGTTTCCTGTCAAAATGTACTAGTCACAGAGGTTTTGTAGGTAAATATGACGGTTTGAAAGTACCTACTATTGGTAAAAGATGTTGGGAGTGCAAGAATGAGTGAGTGCTCCATTGATTTAGTCTAGAAGTTTACAACTGTACAACTTTCTAGTGTATTTTACAGTTACAGGAAAAACAGCTTTAACTCCATACACATAAGTAAGTAAATAGACTAGATGAAGTTTGTGTACTTTGTCTTGTGACAGTTTTCAATAGTCTTAAAGGAATATCTATGAATGCATCTAAACTACCAATGGCATTGTATTTCTTGGTAGGGTCCCGTATAAAAAAATCTTTGAGGGGACCCGGTTTTCTCTCTTTTTTTTTGATGGGGACAACATCATCTAGTGACTTTTCCCATCCTGTCTCTCAAGCTTCAAAGAAGGGACTTACCGATGCATTAACAGCGAGTCCATGTTTGGGGGTCCTTATGATGACGTTAATTTTCCTAAAGTTGCTGCCAACTTTTAAACGCATGCTTTACGCGGGTAAAATTGATTATTTGGACTTTTGTAATTTCTGAAAGAAAAATAAAAATTGGGAAGTTTCTATTTTTTACTTAAGCACGTTGGGTCCGTCGTAGCCCGGGGCCCCGTATAATAATGCCGGCAGATACGGCGCTAGGTACGTCTCTGATAATAGCTATCTATGTACAATGCTGCACTACAGTATCTCCTATCGCAATTAATAGACACACAATACTATGGGTGATATCGATCTGTAACTAGGGCTTTCAGATCAAAATATCCTTTGGATTATTTTGTATTCGAAAATTTCACAAATCGTTAAAATTGCATCATCATGTTTGCCTACTTTATGATGGAGGGCTAAGGATTCCTTCCAGATTCTTGATAAACCTTGTCCATATCAGGAAAATGGTTTATGCCAACCCTATCTGTATCACTATTAGAGTAGATATTCATTATCTGATTAAATTCAATCTGTTGGTTTGTGTGTATAATTGAGATGGCAAGCAAACGGCCCACTTGTTGGAGGGCGGCGGTGCCACAGCGTAGCGGGGCTTTAGTATCAACCATTGTTACCGGCGCCATGTTGTGGCTCCCTGCGGGGGAATCGAACTGGTTACAATCATTTGTATTATTGTGTGGTATTGGAGAGTGACTAATTAATATAAATGCTGCTGCTTAAAGCAATGGTAATTACATAGATGATACTGTGATGGCGACCATGTTATATTAGTTCTATTAGCAAGTGGTATTTAGAAAATAGAAGCTATTAATGTATCAGAAATTTTGTGCAAAATATGTTTTTACCGTCTAGAATTAACAACAATGAGAATAGGTTTTATCTACCAAGTGGTTGCAAGTGCCTTGTTGGTCGAGTGGTTGCAAGTACGACTACCGTACAAGTAGTGTCTGTGTAAATTTCTCAGTAGTAGCACGGAGTCTGGAATTGTGCCCAGTATACGGCAATAGGTTAGCCCCTATTACATGTGACTTATATCACAAATGGTGAACATTGTTCACCCACTGACGAACATTGTACACTGTACAATGTTCACCCGTACACATTGTACAGTATGACACTGTCGTGCCGTAATGTGTGCCGATCCCTTCGGGGAAAACACAGATGGTACACCTCTGATCAATCATTAGTAGATGATCATAGAACATTGTCACATGATGTAACCTAATAATACTCAACTCAGATTAACACAGTCAAGCTACATCCGCACTCAAGGGAGCGGCCGGTGATACACGTAGTGTTTGAAACCGGTAAACTTAATTTAGTGTGATTGTATCATGCAGTGCGGTCATGTTCGCAAGTTGGCGGCGCATCCGCCAGTTTGAAGGACTTGCGGTCGAGGCCATACGTGCAGATACTCTAACAAGACTTCGACGATACATTGGGGAGTGCAGGCTTAGATACGTTACGTACGAGTATCGTATCGAGATGCAATTGATAGCGCTGTATATTAAGTTTGGAGTTTGTTTTGTTAAATAAAATTTTATTGTTTCTGTCTTTCGTAGTTTGGACTGTTCCTTTTTCTTGTTTAAACATAAGTAAAGTTTAAGGGAGGACAGGTAGACTAACTTACCCGATTTGATTCGTCGCTGGATGCAGGTTGCTTCCAACCGGCTTATCTGGAGCACATTGGGGTAGCCTATGTTCAGCAGTGGACGTCTTATGGTTTATAATTATGATTATGATGAATGTATTGGAAGTTGGAAACAGCGCGACCTTATTGATACTTATTATTCACATAAACATCATCACCATCTTTGGAATAACCAATTTTTTCCAGATTGAGCCCATGTACTTTCAGAGTTTTATTGATGAAATAATATGCTATTGTTTCAGATCCACTTCAGATGACATAAAGCGGGACCAATGAGCTGGTGCGAGGCGAGGGGGCGGGGCCTCACGATGCGCGGTGCATGATGCCCCGGCGCAAGCGCAGGCTCGCGTCCCGCATCCGCGACTACGTGCGCGGTCTACTCGCGTTCCTCTTCAGCAATGTGGGCGTCATCGTGCTTGTGGTCGCTTATACCATTGCTGGTAAGATTATGATAAATTATTATTAGAGTAGGGTTAAAATATAATGGTATTTTTTTTTTGAGGGGGGAAAATCATCCAATGACTTCTCCCGCCTTGGGCGAGGCGGGAGGGAGTGTTAGACTCTTACTGACTAAAAACCACCCCGTTCCTACTCCTGCTTTTCGAGCCGGAGCCCCGGTAAACCCGCTAGGTAGTCTGCAGCTCCGGAAAATATAATGGTCTGGGAACCAGATAGTAACAGGAATGAGAAATAAATTAGGGATAGTCTACACCATTCAGTTCCGCGCATCAAGATGTAGATAGATACTGGCATTGATAAGTTACTGCTACTTTGTTATATTGTAATCCCACCAAGCGATATCGGATATTCTTGTACAAACATGAAACATTGCATTGGCATCAAGCGGAATCCAACAACAGTAGTGATATACTTTTCCTGGCATCCATAATCCATCATCTTATAATTAAGTTTCGCTAGCTCAATGCTCAATCCGGGTCATTTCAAAATGCAGCAAATTTTCGCAAAGAAACCGCAGTACACGCCTACACGATATTACAAATACCAATTTTGCGCTAAACTCAACCTTTACAAACATTTGCATAAAAGTTGGTCATCCAAGCCGAATTATTTGAGCCAATTACTTGGTTTTTGATTATACATAATCCATGAATTTACAAAGCCATTTCCAGACCTTCGGAGAGTCAACACCAGTTTTAATTAAAGGTTGTAACTACAGAATGAGGTCGCGTTTGATGATTCATCTCTGCGAAGGCGGCTAATTAATGGTTTTAATATGATCGAGTTATAAGGAATTTTTGATTTCATGCAAGAAGGCGGAACCATGTACAGGTTTGAACAGTTATTTGGTATGCAGATTAGAAAATAAAGATTAACTCAGTACCTTTCTACTGTAGCTATTAACACTAATTTTTATCGTGTTTTGAGTGTGGGAGAGCCATGCTTTGGCACAAATGGGCCACCTCGAACGGAGATACCACGGCCTCATGGAAAGCCGACGTGAAATTAATAACGCTTTCGTTGTTTTGTTGTGATATTATGAAAGTGAGGTTATCAATGGCCTAAGCTTGCCTAATCCCAATCTGTTTTCTCAAAATTCAACCCAACCCAACCCAAATTCTCCAAAAGGCAACGCACTTGTAACGCCTCTGTTTTGTTTCTCCCTGAGCGGCGGCGATTGCTGACCATTAGGTGATCCATTTGCTCGTTTACCGATTTTTACCATAACAAATATTTTTAATTGCTCAATAGTCAAACAATGATCACTTTCTCTGTATTGAATTTATCTTTATATTCGTATGCATATAAAGAAAATAACTGTTCAGACTGTATATAAAACCATTACTTCTATGTCGGCATGTAATGTCCCTTTAGTTTCTAAATCTTAAAGGATTGCTGACTTCATCGATTCTATTTCGAGTCGCACTAACGTTGCAATCAATGCCGTAATGTCGCAGTCAAAGGACCTGCTCCGGGGGACGTCAAAGGCAGTAATCAGTTTGAGTTGTTCAGGTACATACCGGGGCGGATCGGGGTAGGAGGTCGTAATTATACCGAAATGTCTCCCATGTTTATTTAAGTTTAAGTCAAATTTGATGATAGTGAGGTGACATGACGTATTTCTGTCGCATTACTTTGTTTTTAGTATGAAAAATGGAGAAAATGGATGTTGGGAATTCTGCCTAAAAAAAGTTTAGTTTAGAGATTAGCTACCTAAATTATTCACATGTCTATAACACACTTCTCCTACGAATTTTATATTTTGCTGTGCCCAACAGGGTCCATAATTGTGACTAAATACTGTATTAATTTCTAAAACCTGTGTACATTATGAATGCAATAAATACTAATGCCACTAAAACGGCAAACAGGCATTAAATTAATTCAATTAATCCGCAGCCATTTAGGTCATCCAACTCTAAATCGGAACTCTATAAATATAATATGGAAACCGCGACAAAGGCATTGAATGGAATCGAAACCGCAACAGTTGTTAGAAAGTGTTTGGCAATCGATAATTCAGTGACGACCTTTTTGGTTCCCCACAAACGATTGTACGACCACGATTGTTGCCAAATGCCATAAAATATGATGAATCGAGGGAAGCTTTTTTATGGTTTGCTAGGCATACTTCTGATGTTGTTATAGCATTGTGGTTACATTTTTATTACACTCTTTTTGTTATGGGTCCGATTATGGTGCCTTGCGGCATTCCATTACTAAATTTACTTTTATATGAATGTTAGGCCGGAGTTTTAATTCGTTACTGCGAAATTAAGTTTATGTTCCATCTGACTACGCTGTTTACGCAATTGTGAAAATGTTTTTCGACCAACTTTTGAGACAATTTTCTGAAGTTTTAGCTTTTTCACAAATAAGAAGTGTTTACCTTCGTCTCTTAAACGTCTGAATAAACAGAATAAACATTTTCCTAAACTTTCAGTTTACTCACAACAAACATTTCAGCTTGAACACTAAATCAATATTTTTCAGCAATTACCAAAGCTTGTTATTTCTTGGAAGTCGCGAGAAGGTACCTACTGACATACTTTGAGAACATCGCCCTATTCACGAGAAACCTTTAAAAAGCTGAACGTTGTAAAAGAGCTTAGACGTCAATGTAATTACGAGCCTACTGCGCATACATAACTGAACAATATGATTATAAAACTTATCAAATATAATGTAGGTAAATACACATAACAGTGTTCAAGAAGTTTAAAGGTGCCTTTTGGTTATTTAATTGAAATAAATGCGTCGATTATACTTCATTCAGTTTAGAATTAGAACTTCAAACTTCTATATTGAGACAGGACAGTCGATTGATTACACAGTCAATAATTACTCTGCTCCACAAATCCTATCGCACTTTACGCCCAAATCAAAGGGATATCGATTGTTCCACAATAATAGAATTATGGTTGTCGCGCCACGTCATTAGATGCCTTGAAAGCCTGAACTTTACACTTCAGCGAGCACTTTTAACTTTTACAACATCTCTGTCGGGTATTTCCTTTGTCATTTTGATGAACAACGGGAGGCTGCGGCTCTGCGTTATCGCATTAGGCTGCTGCACACAACCAAAGAATATTGGATATGCGATGAGCGAAGAAATTTCAAAGACTCCACAATCTGGCTTAAAAAGTCTTTTCTGTATCGATTGCAAGTTTCAAAAGCCTAAGATTGTTCGGAGAAGTATGCTTAAAATTAAATTCTTAATATTAAATTAGTTTGTTCTTACAACGATGTGGTTTATGGATCCTTTGTGTAAGATACCATTGAACGGACTTAATAACAGCTAGGTATTTAATCATACCTTCTATTTACCTTCGTATTCAAAAGCTCTCCACTGAAAGGGAGGTTCTATGCGCCTAGTACGAATAGCCCTCGCTGAAAAGGTTCTTAATTATACCAGTATACAGACAAAGAGGTCTAAATCTGTAAACTGAGTCGGGAATCCTGGAAACGTTTTATAAGTGTTCTCTACTTCTTTGTAGGCAGAACTATTTAGTTTAGATTTTTTATATTGTAGGTAGATAATCACGTACAATGGTGTACTTTACGTTTTGTGTCACAAGTTGGTGCCAGTGCGGCGTGATATCATGTTTGTGCATGTTTGTAGCTGTCCAAAGTTTATTTAACAATGCACAATGTGTTCATGGCAGAAAATTAAACTTTCTATTGAAATCTAGGTCACGTTACCAGCGGGTCTAGCTCTAGCTACCAAAAATTCTCATTAAAGGTAAAAAATAAGAACATTTTTATGTAAAGTTGAAAAAATTCTCTTCCAACAAACGATATGTACTGAGAAAGCAACAAAGGATGTTGATTTAATAGATTAACGTGAAATGGATGAAATGTCAAACAGTACTCGTAGCAGCGATTGAACGATACTTCAGTGCGCGATCAATCCATTCACTCCAGACAGTGTGCACACGCCCTAACTGTTCAAAGAAACTCTTCAAAAATTAAATTCGTGTTTTTCTTGACGACATTATGATGCTCCGTAATTTATGTTCGGCCGTCGTCCTCGGTAAATTAAAAGGAATCTGTCTTCGTGGCTCGGCCCCATGATAAATTGATAATAAGGCAATGTTTGGCATGAGATAAAAGTGATGTAAGAGCCATGACAAACCGATCTTCTTAAAAATGAAGACGTTTTCAATTAAAATCATGATTATGTTTTGTATGCCAGTCTTTTCATGTCTTTGTGATTATCATCAAAGGCGCATCAAGGGTTCAGGAATGTGGGAGATGGTCGTCTTGTGTATAACCTTGTAATAATTTATTTGATTAGTTTATTTTAAAATTTTAACTCTGTTGTAATGTGACCCGAATCGAACAGTGGTATCACTGTTCTACTTACTAGTAGGTAGATTATGGAGAGTAGTCTGTGAGGTCCATATATAAAAGAGGTTCA